>NW_006285613.1:232931-269993 GCF_000327345.1 Myotis davidii
TTAATGGCAGAACAGCCAGAATGACCACTTGACCTGTCACTATGAGGCACACTGACCACCTCGGTCCCTTTCCCTGGCCAGCAGGCTCCCATCATCCGATGGCAAATGGAGAACCAGGGGTGGGTGCTGGGGGACACTGGTGGTGCCACACCAAGGCCCCTGCCCACTAGTTGCCCCACACACAGAGGGCGACCTGCGGTGGGGGCGGGGCTGGCAAGCGGGTCAGAACGGCTGACCTCTTGGTCCCCAGCCAGCAGGCTCCAATCACCCAATGGCAAATGGGGAACCAGGGGTGGGTGGCAGCAGGGGGTGGGGCCAGCTGCGGGTAGCCAGGGAAGATGGCTCTGATTGCAGGCCAGGCCTAGGGCTGGGCCTCTAGTTTAAAATAAGTGAGATTAATGGCAGTTCACTCCCTTCTCATTCTGTCCTTTCCAATCTTTACTTCCAGTGTAATAGGAACTTGTTATTCTTCCCAAGCAGTAGGTTGAAACTGGGAATATGATTTGAGTTGCTAGGTTCTCACTGTGACTCTGAATGAAAGACAACTGTTTGCTATAAAGTCCTTTAGAGCCATGAGAAATTACTGTTCATAGCCTTTACACTATATAAACCCTTCTGCTCATTCCAGCTTCTTTTGAACTTTCTCTAGCAAGCTATTCTGAAGGCAGAATAGCAGACTATTTAAGAACTGAGTTTCTGGAGTTAGATCTGTGCTTAAATTCTGATGCCACCATGTGCCAGTGAGTCAACTAACTTTTCTAAGTTTCAGTTTCCTCATCTATCAAATAATTATTTGTGAAGACAATGTAATTGCTGTCACAGAATATAACTTCAGTAAATGCATCTCTTATTATAAACTTGTGTTTCCAAGCCATTTTATCATTTTTAAAGTATTCCACACCCTTTGAAGAAGGCTTAAAGAGCACAGCCACAATCTACATTTAGTAATTAGGGTATTTTTTGAGCATTTATGATTAGAACAACATTGGGTTGGGCTCTGTGGTTGTCACTAAACAAATAGTAAAGTAGCCATCCATTCTCTTAATGTGCTAAATATCTGGCTCAAGCTAAATGTGAAGGCTGGGGATTCAGAAGACTTCTTGGAATGAGGAGTGCACATTTAGAATTCTGAGAAGCAGCAAGGTTGCTCCTCCTTGCACGGACTGGACCATGACTCCAAAGACCTGCATTTAGTTCCAGCTCTGATACTCACTAGATGTCTTGCCACTTAACCTTTTGTAATGTTTGTTTCTTTGTCAGGGTTCTGCCTCAGTCCTGTTGTTTTTCTGCTTACAAGCCTCTCCAGGGCTGTATCTGCCATACTCTCCTAAGATGAGTGCTACTGCTCCCCACCCCACTGCCAAAGGCAGAGATCTCAATGCTCCTTTTCACATTCCCTCAGTGTCCCTCATCAATCAATCATTTGCCACCAGTCCTATGGATTTTCCCTGATCTTTTTATGCATTCTCTATATCCACCCTGTATTCAGTGCATTAGGTTGGGCCTCCTTCTTATGTTGCCTAGATTATTGCACTGGCCTCCTAATGCTTTTTTGCTGTGCTTGCTCCCTTTTTATTGATCTGTTCTACATCCCACCAACAGGTTTATCTTTCTCAAATGCAGTTACAATCATGTCACTCTCCTGCATGTAACTCTTCAATGTGTTTCCATTAGTTGATGGGAAGCAACCCAAAAGCTTTTCATAGCCCACTTGGTATTGTAGTCATAGGTGCTTTTGCTTTGTCCTTCTTCTTGATTAAAATCTACTAGAGTAGGGACTGTGTTACTAAGCTTGTATTTCCCAAAGCAACTTCCAAAGCAGCTTTCATTATAATAGGTGTTAGCCACATACCTGTAACATGATTCTATCAAAATATACAAATATTATCGACCTCACCTTTTTCAAGATAGATGTGATGACTCGTAAAGTGTTATATAGAAGAGCATTGACAAAATTAAATTGGCCATCCTCAGCAATGATCCTATATAATAAAGAGGTAATATGCAAATTAACGCTCACGCCCTCACAAGATGGCTGCCTACAACCAGGCTGGCAGGGGGGTTAGTGAGGGACCAAAAACGACTGAACAAGCAGGCTGCTTGGGGTGACCAGGCTGGTGGGAAGGTTGTGAGGGGCAACCAGGATGGCAGTAGGGCAGTAAGAGGTGACCAGGCCGGTGGGGGCACAGTTAGGGGCAACCAGGTTGGCTGGGTGGAGGGGGAAAGGATGCAAAAAAAATTGGTAATGGAGGGAAAGTTAGGGGAGATCAGGCTGGTACACAGAGCCAGTGAGGGGCAATCAGGCTGGCGGGGGGGGGAGGGGTAGTTAGGGGCGACTAGGCAGGCAGGCAGGCAGGCAGGTGAACGATTACAGCCAGTAGTCCAGAATTGTGAGAGGGATGTCCGACTGCTGGTTTAGGCTTGAAACAGGCAGTCGTACATTCCCTAAGGGGTCCTGGATTGGAGAGGGTGCAGGCTGGGCTGAGGGGACCCCCTCCCACGTGCATGAATTTCATGCACTGGGCCTCTAGTATATACATATTTTAAAAAGCATAGGTTTTCACATATTCATAAGTCCATCTGAAAAATTCATTATTTCAACAAACTACTCAACAAAAACTCATCTTCACATGATTGATGTTGGAGAGATGATGAACTGTTGCAAATCTTAAAAATAATGACATAGCTTTATGGACAGAGTTCAAAGATGGTAGAGATGGGATGCAGTTTTCAGCTCAGCAACAAGCAGGGCAGCAGGACTTGATGAGGTCTATGGCTCCCTACAGACGCCAAGCACTTAATGAGCACCACAGAAGGGCTTAATGTTCCATACCAATACTCAAGGACCTTTTTTTTTCTTGGCCCAGTTTACTTGGTAAATCCATAAAGCCAAATGGCCAGTTGCCAGAGTTAAATATTCTTTGTCTTTTGCCAGTTCTTCCCTTCCTCTCTGCAGGAAGGCGTGCAAATGGATATGAGATGGAATGGCTCTCATTCTGCTCCACTTTAAGCACTCTTTCACCACAGAAATGAAATCTCTACTCTTCCTCTTAAATTGATGAAAACTTTTCTGCTTAGAATTCAGTGACTCATTCCACTTGGACAAACCACATTCTTTCTAGGGTGGAAACCCTGAATTCAAGTGTAGCTGGCCAAGTTGGGGAGAAAACTTGAAGCTGTTTCTGGGAAAGAACTTGAAGTCTTCCTACTGATGATGAGAAACAAATTTTGCTCTTTGCAAGGGTTGAAAGCATAAGCATGCTAGTGAATGACAATCTTGGACCTAGCGAAAGAATGCTTGGTGGTTTGGATTACCATTAAGTTTTTTAATGAAGCATCTAAGTTCCTGAATCCTTACGATAAATTCTGGAGAAGCATCAAAGAAAGAAGTACAGGCTGGAGTGAAAATTGGTGTCAGTTACCAGATATTTGTAATAGAAAATTGTCTTTTTGCTATATATACTCTTTTGTAGCTAAAGCCAGAATGTGCAATGCTGTATGTAATTGGAGATAGCCACCATATGTGATTGCTCATTATATGGCAGGATCTAAGCTTACTCTGCAAAATTTCATTTAACCCTCGCATAGGCCCTACATGATAGCAAACTGTAACTGCCAACTGAATTTGCATTTTCCTCAGGGACCAATGGGTATTTATTCGTCACCCTGGTAGAACTATTTAGGGACGAAAATGAATCAGTGAGAGAGGAGGAAAGGTATGGCACTGAGAGGAATGGGGTGTTTAACAGAATCCCAGTGAGGCAAGGGGTGTTGAAGGAACAGACTGATGCTCAACTACCTTGGGCAGGTAATCAGCTCGTCTAGCTTTTATAAATCATGAAAATGTGTTACAAGTGTTTCTGGTCTGCATGCTTCCATAGTTTGCTGAGTCCTTTAGGAGCACTTAGCACCATGCTCTCATTCAAGTGGAAGGGAACCCAGCAAGAATGTAATTAGCCTCGTTAGCTAACCTGAAACCTTGTGCGGTGGACCTAGAAGCTTCTAGTGCCTGATATGGTTTAAGGTCCCACGGGCTGTGCTTCAGTAGCTAACCATGCGTTCTTTTGTGTATATCTTGTCCAAATCCCTTTACAGTGTCTATACAGCTTGGCAATTTCCAGGACAAATCCTTTTCGAGAGTTAAATAAACAGGGATTTAAAAATATTTCCTTCTGTTTTGGACAGAATTCCAGCTGTCTGCTTCTTCCTTCCCTCCAACAAAAACAAAACAAGTGACGTGTATCCATATACAATTCACAAGGTTTAGTCTTGCTCTCCTACAGAGAGTGTTCCTTCTGCCGTATTGTCTGTGTTGGTGAGCTCTTCATTTTCTTCATGATCTCAGTGTCTCTCGGCACCTCTCTTATTCATCGACTCTGTTAGTTTAAGCCTGTATTAGTTTTCCTATTGTTATCACTTACTCTATTTTTTGTTCATTGTTCCAGTCTTACTCTTTTCCTACTGATCCACCATGTTGCTACGTTAGCTTTACAAAATATACCTCAGGTTTTATTGGCCTTAAACCTGGTGGTAGGTCCTTACTCTTCCCTAAAGTCTAAAAAAGAGAAAGTACCAACTCCCTGGAATTGGTAGAACTTAATTACTTACCCTTTTTCCTTTCCAGATTCTGAATCAATTGTGGGCTAGACACACAAGCCAGATGAGATGAAATGAGGTATTTAATTTATTGCTGATCATGCCACACTGGGGCTGGGGCCAGAGGCAGGACAAAATACAGCTTCCTTCAATCCTTTCCTTGAATTTACCATACAGTTCAGGAAGACCTGCTGGAGAACGGTAGCCATTTTCTTCTGGTGCAGGTGTGGGGGCCATGGCTGCCTTAGAGTTTGAGCAATGAATCATGATCCTGCTTGGAGGGCTTGTGGAGTCTCTGGAGATGACACTTCCTGAAAATCTTAGAGGGAGGCCAGCCTATTCAGTTTCTGGAAATCCAATGGGCTGGCAACTAAGACCAGCAGTCATCCCATGGTCCTTGAAGCCCAACTGGTTTCGGAGTTTCTGTCTCTCAACAATAAGTCTTTACCTGTTGCCTCTTTGTCCCTGCCCTTGGAATAGTGGGATGGGATAAGGAAGTGGGCTCATCCCCATACACATCTCTTTTTTTTTAAAAATATATTTTATTGACTTTTTACAGAGAGGAAGGGAGAGAGATAGAGAGTTAGAAACATCGATGAGAGAGAAACATCGATCAGCTGCCTCTGCACATTTCCTACTGGAGATGTGCCTGCAAGCAAGGTACGTGCCCCCGACCGGAATCGAACCTGGGACCCTTCAGTCCACAGGCCGATGCTCTCTCCACTGAGCCAAACCGGTTTCGGCCACATCTCTTAAAATGAGGAAATTTCTTCTTTTTTGAAGTGTGGACCATATAGCCAGAAGTGTTTGATGAAGATCTGGGATATTAAGTTTCCTCAGCGCCATAGCTCTTCCTGCATCCCAGTATTATCTCCCTTTGAATCGGGAAAACCAGGCTTTGTGCCTTCATAAGGATTTCTGGAGGAAGAAATGATCTCTCTGGTAAGGCTATGTGGACCCTTCCCTTTCTGCTCTTGGAGGGTCAGCTTGGGCTGAAGCTTTTAGGAATGTACTGAAGACCGTGAAACACGGTCAACCCATTTTAACTTTGTCACAATTGGTTCCGCAGACACGAGGAAGTGAACCAGATTGAGTTCCAGGACACAAATAGGAAAATCTGCCCCGCTGCTCTGTTACCACTTACCAGGCACCGACCTCCTCCTAGGTAAGAAAAGGCATGTCCACTTCCCAGCATCCCGCCTGTTCTCAACCAACCCCACATTGTAATGTGTGCCGATTCCAACACCCCACTCTCAGGTACTGATGTCTGCATTAGGCAGGCTTCTTGTGGCGCATGGGAGAGAAATGCAAGTCAAACTAGATTATGGCCAGAAGTATGAGAGTTCAAGACAGTGTATTTTATAACTGCGTTTAGTACCAGAGACAGAAAGACCCTTCTTTTCCCAGAGACCTTCTCTCAAATATGATGGAGAGGGTCTGATTACCCCACCTTGGGGCACGTGCCTCTCATTTGACCAACTGCAGTGCCCAGAGGGATGTGTTGCTCTGAGCGACCAGGTCTGGGATATGTCTACCTCTGGGGCACAGAGGCATGGGGCTGGGAGAGATACCCTTATCTTAACCACCCTGGGAGGAAGGCTGGATTTCCTGAAGGACAGGATGAGAACAGAACAGAGAAGAAACACATGTCCTCTCCATGGACCTCATTGCATTGTACCATGATTGTGTCTCATTTCTCCCTCATTTTAGACTCAGAACTACTGCACAGCGAAGAAGGTCACATTTGTTACTCTCACAATGTCAGCAGGAGATGGCTAAGCCTGGATCTCACTCACTTAAAAAGGGAAGAAAAGAGAATCCCCAAGCACCTCGGCCTTGTGCCCATGTGGCATTTGCTCTAAGCACTATAGCCAGCTAGGTCAACACCCTTCAGTCCCACGGAGAAAGGGAGCTGGCACAAGCACTTGCCCTGCTGAGCCGGCACCTCCCTGCTGAAGCTGAGGCTCAGGGTAGCTGTGACCTGGGAGGTCTGCAGAGACCGGCCCTGGCCAAGCCACCTGCTCTGGCTCTGCAGAGCCCCACATGCTGCCAAAGTTTCCCAGGCCAAAGGGGTTTCTGAATATAGGACGGAGCATTCGCATGATTCAGTCAAGGGTGCTGCACGCCAAAATGGCCTGTATTCCACATTCTTTTTTATCATGTTCCTTTAGAAATACACTTCTTATTTTTGAATTAATTTTAGTTTTACAGAGCAGTTGCAAAGACGGTATAGTTTCCATATGTGCTTTACCTAGCTTCTCCTCTTGTTAACATCTTATAACCATGATGAATTTGTCAGGACTAGGAAATTGGTATTGCTATTAACTAAAATATAGACTTTATTCAAATTTCAGCAGTTTTCTCACCTCATACATTTTTTTCTTTCAGGATATTACATTGCCTTTAACCAAATTCTTTTGATTTACTCCCAGAACTAATTCTCTTATGTCAAGAGGCTGGTGGGGTAGATTAATTGCCCTAATGGCATCCATTTATCACCTTTCCCTATAAGCATGATCCTTATAAAGTGAAATTTAGCACCGCCTATAAAAAGGTGGCATTTGCAGCCCTGACTGGGTGGCTCAGTTGGTTGGAGCGTCATCCCCTACACCAAAAGGTTGAGGGTTCAATTCCCAGTCAGGGCACATACCTAAGTTGAGGGTTTGATCCCTGGTTGGGGTGCGTACAGGAGGCAACCAATGGTGTATTTCTCTCTCGTGTCGATGTTTCTCCCTCTCTCTCCCTCTCTCTCTAAAACCAATAAAAACATACTCTCAAGTGAGAATTGAAAAAAAAAAAAAGGAGTTTATGACCCCACTGTTGAATCTGAGCTGGCCATGATTTGCTCTGGCGAGCAAAATGCAGCAGATATTAAGATGTGCCTATTCTGAGTCTGGGCCCCAAGAGACCTAGGGTGCTGCTCTCTCTCTCTCTCTCTCTCTCTCTCTCTCTCTCTCCCCAGCCTCCTTTATAGGAACAATGCTGGGCTGGCTTGCTGGATTGAGGGGTTACATGAGTCAGACAGGAAATATCCCAGCTGAATACCAAGGCCCCATTAGACAGCCAGGCCCCAGCTGACTGCAGATCCCCGAGTGAGTCCAGCCAAGAGCAGCTAAGCCTGTCCCAGAGCAGCAGGACTACCCAGATGGCCTGTAAACTCATGAGCAAAATACATTTATTATTGTGAGCCGCTGAGGGTTTGTGTTTGTATTTATGTAACCGCATTGTGACAATAGATGCCCTAGACGGTGAAGTCAGGATAGACTCTGATATAGGCCATCTGGCAGTTCAGGTTTCACTGTCACCAACTAGCTGGGTAAAAGTTGTTGAGATTTTCAAATTGTAGGTCTTCTTGGGACTGGTCTTAGACGTTTGTAACCAGTTTTAGTAAGCACTTTTATGGGATCCACGGCTTTTGATCTGAGTGGATGTGAATGGAAAATTCACATGTGGAAAAGTATTTCTCCTGGAATCCTGGGTACTTCTGGGTACTTTTGTAACATGTGGTGTCGTTGGCTTATGCATCCTGACATTGGGGTCACCACAATATATTCCCAAGTTTTTTTCAATTTAATTCCAAAGACAAGAAATCTATGCATATTTATGCTAGGATTTTGCTGCTTTGGGTATTTCCCAAGTAAGCTGTCTGTGTTGGCAGGGTTTTCTGCTGACTATAGTGGGTACACGTCTAGAATTTAAATTTGATGTTTTTAGCCTTTGTAGATTAAAACAATTTTTTTTCCTCTCTCCCGGGGTGGCCAGTGTCATTTTTCCTGTGGGACAAAACCAGTTACAAAAGGACATTATATCATCTAGAATAATGCCCATTACACAGCTTCACTTCTCAGTACTGGAGCGCCATCCTGGTTGCCCGAGAGAAGGCTCGGGTCCTCTCCTTTCATCGGGCTCAAGCCTGTTCTCTGCCCTTTCCACTCTCTTAGTGGTGCTTTTCCCAGGACTATAATGATGCAGGCTGCAGTGCCAAGCTTCTTGCCATTCTCCCTCCACAGAATAGCCTGTCCCTAACTCCCTTGCAGGGGGAGTTTCAGTATCTTGTGGCCAGGAAAGCAATAGAGGGAGCTGCAGCCTGTTTCTGGTCTCTGATCAGCAGCAGCTGCCTGGGGTGTCCGGTGAGGAAGGGGACCTAGAGGCCTAACTCCCTGTTGCAGGCTTTCATACCTTCTGTTTGCAGGGGCCTGCCCCACTTCCTGAGGCAACTGTGCCCCCAGTGCCTGAGACTTTACGGGTTTTGTGGGATGAAGAGACATGTTTCATGCTAGCCTCCTCCCCCTACCCCTATCAATCTATTGTTCAGATTTCTTGTTTTTGTTTGTTTGTTTGTTTTTAAATCATATTTCCATCTTTCAATAATGTGTTGACACCTCTTTTTCATTGTTGTGTCTTCTTACATTCTCTTGGTCCTTGTGGGTTTATATCTTGATTTTATTCCTCCAGTTTTATTTTAGTGAGATTTTGCAAGAAAGCAACATCCATCTTCCATCTGCCATGTTTTGCCAGAATCTTCATACTTTTTAGTTTTTTATAAGCATATACACATTTGTCCTGCTATAGCTTAATAATTGTCTTCAAGAATCTTGTTTTGCTTTAAAAAATCACATAATGAATTATATTAATAGAAAAAGGACTTGGAACTAGAGAGTTTAGGATTTTAAAGCAAATTATCTATATCTATATCTATATATCTATATGTCTATATATCTATATCTATAACTATCTATATCTATATCTATCTATATCTATCTATCTATCTATCTATCTATCTATCTATCTATCTATCTATCTATCTATTCTATAGGGATTTTGGGAACTCTGTAGTTAAAAATAGCAACAAAACCTAAACATCACTGGCCATATCTAGCATTTAATTATATACAGCTTTTGTTCAAGACAATAGATTCTCTGTTCTTATCACGATTAGCACTCTCATGAACACCAAGCTCTTATTCATCCCTATCATCTAATCACTCTGTTCACCAGGAGGTGGTCACACAACGAGAGTGGTTTTGGTGTCACAGCTTCTCTCTGTGAAGCTGATGATGTGATGGCTATAACAGCAACAGCATGATGTCAAGTCTGTTCCATATCCTATCAAGGATATGATATTATAGTCACATTATTCATAAGCTTTCACACATACAAATATAATCTCTTAAAATATAAACAGGGCCTGACCGGAATGGCTCAATGGTTGAGTGGCAACCTATGTACCAGGAGGTCATGGTTCAATTCCCAGTCAAGCCATATGCCCGGGTCATGGGCTTGATCCCCAGTGTGGGGCATGCAGGAGGCAGCCAATCAATGATTCGCTCTCATCATTGATGTTTCTATCTCTCTCTCCCTCTCCCTTCTCTCTGAAATCAATAACAATATATTAAAAAAATATAGAGACTGTACAAAAACAATACAAAAGGGCAAAAAAATGTTTCTATGTCCTATATGTTACCAAAGAAATGGCTGTTTTAAACATTCTGATTTATATTTTTCAGTCTTTGGGGGAGTTTTATATTGTCCCTGTCATTTTGTTGACTGCTTTTATTGCATAATGTATGTACACATATATTACTTTATGTGCATTTTCTCATTGCTCCCCTTTGCCCTACTTTCAGTCCTCATTAACAAGCAGACACTTCTCTGCTATTTCTCATAAGTGGTAGAAGAATGAAGTCCCTCTAAGGTTTTCAACAAATCCAGATGCTTGTTCATTAAAGGGTGGCTGTTCTTGAGGACATGAGTGACCTGAACAGCTCCTCTTACCTACTCCTTGATTCTGTCACTCAGGTAGCATCTTAGAAATATTCCAGGCCAGGTGGTTACCCGAAGGAAGAGGATGGGGGCAGTAAAGAGTAAAGGGGCCAAATATATGGTAACAAAAGATGATTTGAATTTGGGTGGTGTGCACACAATGCAATATACAGATCATGTGTCATAAATATGATGTAAACTGCTATAATTTTATTAACCAACGTCACTCCAATAAAATTAATTTTTAAAAAAGAGAAATATATCAGGTCAGGGCTCAAGTGCTCTCTCCCTGGTGCCTCTCTCCTTAGAGATCTCTGAGAAGAGTTTGGACTCTTAGTGATACTTATCTCTAGCTAGACGGAGACTACTTTCTTGAACTGCCTTTCTTGGTGCTTTCGTCCAATTTTTGGGAGCTTCTTTCTGTATCAGTTCCTTGTGGCAGTCACTAGTGATATATTCTGATTCTTCCTTTTTAGGCTTTTGAAAGGTTTGCACTTTCTTCCCCTTTCTTCCCCCATGAGATGTGGCCATGGCTCTCTTCCTTTTCAACTGAAGCCCAGTGGGAAGGGTTCTAAAGAAGAAAACATGCAGTAATGCCTGCCTCACGCCTGAGAAAAGGAAACAAACCAGCTGAATAATGACACCCCAAGGATGGCCACGTTCTTATCTCTGGATCTGTAAATATGTTGTCTTACATGGTGAAAGGGACTTTTCAGATGTGATAAAGTTCAGGATTTTGAAATGGCTAGGTTATCCTGGGTTCTTTGGATGGGCCACATATAATCACAAGGGTCTTTACAAGGAGGGGGTAGTAGAGTTAGAGAGAGTAGAAGGTGTGGGGACAGAAGCAAGAGGCTGGAGTGATGCGAGAAAGGGGTCATGAGCCAAGGAATACTGGCTCATGGAATTAATTGATTCTAGAATTTAAAAATCAATCAATTAAACAAACCCTCAGAAAACAAGGGGGTGGATTATACTTTCAGAGGCTCCCCCCCTCCCCAAAGCTCTATAAACATTTGATTTTAGCCCATATGACTGATTTCAGACTTCTGACCTCAGGACTATAAAATAATAAATTTGTGTTGTCTTAAGACACAGCAGTAGTAGGAAACTGATACGGCATCTGTTTCATTCACTCATCACTCGCCTACATACCTTGGGATCACATTCCTACATTAAGTGCTCAAACAGAAGCCATTGTCTCAGAGCTTGCGTTGGGGAGGGGTGGCATGCCAGGCTTAGTCAGGAAATAACTAGATTTATACTGACAGTTTCTATGGTGTCTTTTTCCTGAGGACCAGATCTAGAACATGTGCCTGCAATTGATCCTAGATTCCATCCAAGATGCATTTTCAGGGGAAGAAAGCTTCAACTGCAGGATGCTCAGGTGTCCTCAGTGACCAGGGATGGAGAGAGGAACTTCAATGATTAGCCAAGTACACTCCCATGTCAGGAAAGTGAAGGCGACGTCCCCAGTAGCGGGAGATGCATTGTGTACAAGGTTGGGGTGTATCACCAGGGTCTAACTAGGAAAAGAGAAACACCTGAAAGTCTTCACAGTGAGGGAAATTTATTGTAGGGAATTTTTAAAATTTTCACCTGAGGATATGTGGTTTTTTAAAAATTGATTTTGAGAGAGAGAGAGGGGCGGGTGAGAGAAACATCTATCCATTGCCTCCTGTACAACCCAGACCAGGGGATCAAACCTGTTATCTAGGTATCTGCCTTTACCTGGAATCAAACCCACAACCTTTTGGTGTAGGGGACCATGCTCCAACAAACTGAGCCGCCTGGCCAGGGCTATTATAGGGTTTTTTTTTTTTTTAAATAGAGATGACAGATAGGGGACAGAGAGATAATTCAGAGAAGGGTGATACAGGAAGTCACTGCACCTTGAGGCTAGAGGATAAAGTGAGAGGTGGTGTTGCTAGAGCCCATGGCCTGGGACCACTGGAAAGAAGGTGGAATCAGAGTGGGCTCTTCAGGAGGAGCTGGGCTGCCGAGGAAGTACAGCCACTGCCAGAGAGGCCCCCGGAGGGGAAGTGACACGAGAAGTACCCTGGCTCCTCCTTTCCTTCCACCTTTAATTCCCATTCAGTGCCTCCAATGGGGCAAACCCAAAGATACCAGCTCTGCTGAAATACACAGCAGGGGAAGTGTAAGGGATGGATCTGAGAGCAAACAGACGTAGGACTGGCATACAGTACGCTGCCAAGAAGGCTATGAAGAAACACCCACAGGAGAAAGGATCCATTTTAAACACCTACCAGTCTCTGTGGAAACCAATTCCAGACTGAGTAACACTTTTTCCTGCCTTTAGCTCCTCTCCCTCACTATGCTGTAAGTCCTAAGGGGTAAAAAGCTAAAGCCAGCATGTAGGATGTGTTCCGGAAGATGATGACAGATATAAAGAAGAAAGAACCAACTATCTCCCTCTTTTTTCATTGCTGGTCTTCCACCCTCCGTAGGCTAGAGTGAGGAGAGACAGAAACTTTCACTCTCAGTGAAATTTGGGTTTTTAGTTATTATAGTGGACCACACATGAATGACTAGAACAAGTTTGTTTTAGGTAGCTCTGACATGACTGGAGGACATTAGCTGAGAAATGTCAGATAACCTATGGGGCTTGCCTTAGAGTCCATCTAAGGTAGTGAGAATTAATAAGCATTCTCTCTCTCTGCTGGACAGTAGTGCAGAGAAAGTTATGAGAGAACACAATTTGGTTGAACTTTTCTAATTCCATCTGTGCACGGGAAGCTTGTGACTGGTCCACGGAAGCTCTTCTCACTTGATTAGAGATGACAAGAAAGAATCCATACTCCTCCCTAGGGGTCAATATTCTCATAACCAATGTTTGTTTGTTTGTTTGTTTGTTTTGCACTACCTCCACTACTGTGGGAAGGGAAATGTGGAATGGTTGACATCTATTATTTTGGGGCTTCAGCCACAACTCAGACTGAAACATTCCTTCTAACATTATTTTCTGCATGAGCAGAAGATAAGAGTCTGTAAGATGGATTAGTTAAGGAGTATAGAGGAAGCTCTACCTCTGCACATACACCTTTTGTGATGGTTGAAATTCATAGCCCTTCCACATGGACACTTGTCTAGAATTCTGAAGAATTGTATAAGGCACATCTGCTCTGCAAACTAATGTAATCCCAGATGAGAATTGGAACAAGTCTGCTCGAAATCAGAGCTGTGACCCTATGAGAAAAATGATGTGTGGCAAGGAAGCAAATTCTCAGAACTCCCTGCTGATTTTGGAACAAAGACTATCATAAGTCCATGATTGAAAGTATATCACAGAAAGAGATGGACAAGGAAAGACCCCAAATGCAGACACAGAGGGGCTGTGTGTATTGAATCCCTTCTTGAAGAGGGAATGCTGTATGATCTCACATGAGAAGAATAAAGGCTTATTAGGAAGATCTCTGCTTTGAAGGAAGAGATTGTATTTCATAAGTAGGCAAGGAAGAGATCTTAAAGACAGGAATTAAGATGTTGAAGCAGGGAGATCTATGGGAGGGGCTGGGGGTACGGACAAGGGAGGGTCCAGAATGTGGAGCCAAAGACTACTTCTCAAACTAGTTGTCCACATCTCAGAGACTCAGTGACTTTGGGGAAGAAGATGGAAAGCCAGGAGATTGAGTTGGTGATTCACCAATACTTCTCTCTGTCTTTAGGCAAGGACAGCTTCTCACACTTACTGAACAAAAACTACCTAAAACTTCTCCACTGTCAAGAAAAGCCATGCTTACACTGGGACCAAGCCATCTAGGTTAGATAGAGCGGGTGAGGTCAGTGGTGCTGGGAGAAAGGAGAGTATCCTGAAACAAGTTCAGATTCTCTGGTGAGCACATCACTAGGATTTGGCCCAACCTACATGCTCCCGAGTCACCTAGAACTCTGAAGATTCCAGATGTTAACTTTGTTCCCATCTGCTGGTAATGGCAGATTGTTTGGGGTGCACTATGATCCCAGCCCATTTCATTTATAGGAAGGCAAAGCTTTATTAGGGGAGAAAGGAAACAGGTTCACACACACACACACACACACACACACACACACACACACACACACACACACACCACAATAGGGAAGAAAAGGAATAAAGGGCCTTGTCAGACTAGATTCGTGTGGTCAGCATTGGTGGGTGGTGCAAGAGGAGTATGCATGAATTTTAGTACTTGTGGAGGTTGGTAAGAATGGTCCTGGAGGGATGCATGAAGAAGAGCAGAGGAACCTGGAGAATTTGTCAACTTCTTCCATGTGAGCACCATTGAGGGCATGGTGTGTGTGAACCCCTCAATATGGATCTCCCTTTGTAATGAACCAAAATAGTTACAAGTTCCAATGGCATTCCCAATCTCATCTACAGAATACAAAGAAAAGCAGGAATTTAGGCCCTTGACCCCCAGGGCTACATGGGACATTGGAGAACAAACCCTAACACCTGACTGAAGAGAAACAACTTGAGATTCTTTCCCAGAGCTGGGCCATTTGGAAACATGGCCAGATGAACCATCTCTGTGATGTGAACAACAAATAGTATTTTCTGAGGTCATCTCCCTAGCTCATAACTCACATTGCTATCTTAAAAAAACCCAATTAATTTTCCACTTCACCTTTGATTTTAAAAGTGGGTGTCACCAAGGCTTTTATCATATGCAATTCTCTTTGACACCGCAGTACTCATTATCTCCATAATATTAGTATCAGCAAATGTTATCTGGACATTTATCAATCTGCTAAAACCATATGCTTTCCGTTCCCTCACCCTGGCTTGAAATATGGTTGGTAAGTAATCTCTAAAAGATCAGATAAACCGATTTTTGACAGAGCTTGTTCTTAATTTGAATTACTCAGAAATACAAGCAGAAAAAGTCAAAGGTTATTTTGCAATTATTATCAATTTGGGAATATCTATAATAATAAAAGCATAATATGTTAATTAGACTGGACAACCAAACAACCTTCCGCATGTCATTCCAGACGTCCTTCATGATGAAGCCACAGTGGTGGGGCTGAGGCAGAGGTGGTTGGGGGTGATCAGGCAGGCAGGCGAGTGGTTAGGGGTGATCAGGCAGGCAGGTGAGTGGTTATGGGTGATGACACAGGCAGGCAGAGTGGTTAGTTGTGATCAGGCAGGCAGGCAGGTGAGCAGTTAAGAGTCAGCAGTCCTGGATTGTGAGAGGGTGCAGGCCAGGCTGAGGGACCCCCTCCCTCCAGTGCATGAATTTTGTGTACAGGGCCTCTAGTTTCATATAATTCTACATTGCACATAGATTTATATTGCTGTTTTAAGAGAGTTTTCATAGCAAGTCTAGAAAAACATTTGGCCCAACTCTGGAAATTTTGCACTGAAGACAATAGAGCAGATGCCCTGCAGTTGTTGAATTAAAGTCCTGTCTTGGTCAGGGGAGAGAAAGGCCTTTCTCCATCATGAGCTAACATAGAAGGGATCTCTTCGGAGTGATTCCATGGAGGGCTCCCTCCCTTTGTGCCTATGTGAGTATCTTATTGTAACCTCTTAGGCTGGCAGTGAAAACATTAGGAAAATGCTGCACTTGGACAATTCTCTGTATCTAGTATCCTCTTGTTTCATTGTCTAAGTAGAGAAAACACTTAGGCTACCATCAGAGGTAACTGGTTTTCTAATTTCAATGTGTCAAAATTAATCTCTTTGGAGTTATACAAACACAGAGATGCAAACCTGCCCAAAAGATTTTTAACTAATTTAAGAAATTAATTAATTTTAACGAATATTTTTAAACTCAAAGTCCTTCAGGAGTGAATGCAAACTTGCAAATTAGTTCCTTTTAAAGACTATTGAAAGAAAAATCTCAGTGATGTCTCAAACCATAAGAGATATTTTCCCAACCCAAAAATTCATCTAGTCTTATAACATTTGAAAGAACAATATTCTTTTGGGAATTTCCATATAAGATTCTATTATTTTCATGTTTCATCTTTCTTACCTTTTTAGAGCTATTATGGTAGATTTGGTTGTATGAGAGGAACTAAATGTTTTTAAATTTTGCATGAAATGTTCGTTGTTGTTTTTTTGGTGGGGGTGGGGGGTGAGATTTTTACTTTAAGACTGTTTACAGATTTCATTCCAATGTAGCCCCGAGATTTATAGAGAGATTCACAACTGGAAAACCAGAGTGTGAGACTCCATGAACTCTGTGCTAGACTGCCTTCTACATGGAGGTCAACACCTCTCTCCCCATGTTAGGGCATATTGGTTGCCAGCAACAGAGACCAGCTTTCTGACTTAAGCATATAAGGACTTTGTAGGAAGGATTCTGGATAGCTCACAGATTCCAAGGAATTACTGAATCCTCAAGTCTCTGGAAGGACAGGAGCTGGAACGGCTCCAGGGAACTGTCAGAAATTCACTCACAGTGTGTTCTCTGGACAGTGACCTTAAAAAAACTCAGCCTCAATGGTTTCCATCTGTTTTCCAGTGTTATAGATAGATGTAGCCTCTCAGGAAAGAAAGTCCAGTTGGTTTGACCTGGGTCACATGCCCCCCTTTCAATACCCTTGAGACAGCCCTCTGGGACTAGAAGAGCAGGAAAGGGTATGGTCCTTCAGAGGAGGTTGATGATAAGAGAAGGGGGTGGGAGACTGGGCCAACATCCCCTGTACCATCAAATGGAGTTTTATTTCCTGCTACCCCTTGAGCCTTATCATCTGACACAAAGCCATCATGAATGAGGGTAGAAAGACCATATGTAGATTAAAAATCTACTTCTTCTGATTTGCTATTATTTTCTTTTTCTGATGCTTTTGTATGGATTCTCAGTAAAAATTCTGACAGGAAAAGCACTGAGCTGAAGGGAAGACATAGGTTAGGAAAACTTGGTCAAAGCAAGCTGACAATAATGACATCTTGTTTCTCAGACACTGTCTCTCATTATTTAGAGAATTTAAGGAAAACCACCCAATTTACTTTCTGCTTATTTTACAGCTGTATTATAATAATAGCATGCACTATAATTAATGCAGATTACCTGCAAATCTTAACAAGAATAACTGAAAACCAGTGCAATCAACATTCTATATATACTTACCTTGACACTAGGAATTACCATGCATTTAAATGTAATGACATAAACTGCTCCTATCTGATTATAGCAACATAATCAGACATACATTTAATTAAAAGAATGTGTCAATGATGGGTATATAAGCAATGATTAAGATAACTAATGATAAATATTAACTTTACAAACAACATTATTTTCATATAATTCTATCCTTTCTCCACTATATCCAGAGTTCTGAGGTTCCTCTTTTGTGAAGAGAAGTCTTAAACAATATTTGTAGTTATTTTTGGAAAAGTCCCCACAATTAGATTGACTTGCAGGCAGAGTTGGATTTACTTTGAGGAAAAAGAGGTTTTAGTTTTGGTACCCATCACTTACATGAGCTCCATCCAAGACCCTGTAGCCAACTTTGTATTTTTGTGGATTGTTTCTTAAATTGTATTACTTTAGGCTCCTATAAACCTGGGTCTGCTTTACTTATAGGTTTTGAGTTTGTAACTAACCCAATGTCAGTTGTCCCCTCAGCCACACCCTGATTTGTTTCAGGCTGCCTCAACCCAGATTTGAAACATTGTACATTCTGGTTTTGCCAACAAATCCAATACACACCAAGGATTTGTGTGTGTGTATATATTTTGTAGTGTTTACTGAAGACGAGGATGTGTGGGGTGGGGGTGGGGAATTGAGTAGGAGAGGAATTGCTAACGAACATATGCTAAGGAACATAAGCATATACTATACTAGGTACATATACATGTTCACTGAACTTCTTCCTTGGTCTAGCCTTTACCGAGACTCAGCGATCTTGCTTTCTTTCTTTGCTTCCCCTTCTCTGGATCCTCTTTCTTCTTCATTGTGTTTTTTAAAATTTATCTTTATTGTCGAAAGTATTACAGATGTTCCCCCCTTTTTTTCCCAATTGACTTTCTCCACCCCACACCTGCCCCTCCCAGGCCTTCACCACACTATTGTATGAGTCTATGGGCTATGCATATATGCATATAAGCTTCCTGGTTGATCACTCTCCCCCTCCCCCCAACAATCTCCCACCCCCACCTTCCCTGTGAAATTCATCAGTCTGTTCCATGTTTCTATGTATCTGGATCTATTTGGTTCATCAGTTTATTTCGCTATCTGATTGGTGTTTAGGTTTTTTTAAGATATATTCCTAGAAGTGGGATTACTGGGTCAAATAGGAGTTTCTTTTTTATTTTTTTGAGGAAACTCCATACTGTTTTCCACAGCCTCTTTCTTACTTTGAATTTTTCCAGAGGTTTTCAAGCTTCCTTGTCCTCTAGTAGGCAGTGCCATGGGCTCTCTCACTACTACTCCTGGTGGGCTTGCTCATCTGTCCTAGGACCTAGCAAACAAAGGGCCACACTTTAATGAAAATATTTTATTTGACTTTGTCTTCTGGTGTCTCAAATCTCACTAAAATGACTCTTCCAAGTATTTTGTTTTCTAAAATGTACCATGCTTTTACCAAGAGGAATTTTGGGAATGGAAACATTCTCCATCTCCAGCTTTTTACATGCATATTTTCTCTTTCCAACTGTATTTAACTGAAAGAAAAAAAGGGGGAATCACATGACTTGCTGCCAAATTACAGTTTTGTCTCTTCATTTCTGTGCCCACACATAGTAGCAGCACATAGTAGAGGCTCAATAAATAACAGTTGAATGTTTATGAATGAAATTACCATCATTATAAGAGGTGGCATATTGGTGTCCACATTTTTAATTTGTCTTGATACAGAAGCTACAGGAAACACACAGTGACTGGGCTTCTACCCTCCCCTCCCCACTGCGTGCGCAAGTGCGCGCGCGCACACACACACGCACACACACACACACACACACAGGGTTCAGAGAATCTGTATGGATTGGAAGAACAAAGAAAAAAAAATAAAACCAAACTAAACTGATGTATCTATTTACAAATTAAGTGGTTAGTAATCGGGACATTTTGAACTAATCGACTTCTACTACTGATATATGCATGCTTTCAAAACATTTTATAAACATTGCTTTACAGGAGTTGGAATTTTCAAAAAAAGAGAAAATCTAGAGAAAGTTAATCCAAGTTTTATGTGGCTTTTTAATATTAGTCATAGGAAGATACAGAGAGAAAATATGCAAAATGGTAAAGAATAGACTTTGTAATAAAGAAAAGAGCTAGCAAGGGTTTTGTTCATCTCATACGTTCTGAGTCCTATTGAGGATTATCATACAGGGAAAAATGATTTTCAAAATAGCAACTGAAGAAACAACGTATTTTTAGTTTCCTGAATTGCCTTTCTACTTTGTCGGGCTCCTGGCTTGTAATAAATTGTAACTTGTATTTTTCTTTAATTAGTGCCAATTTTGTTTTAAAAAATGAGACATATTTTTTGTTCCACTAACCTGTCCCCTTAGTATCATCTGTCATTGTCATCTCATTGTCTCATTGTTGTCTCATCCTCAGAGGGGACTGGGGCCAACTTTTTGATTCAGGTTAGTAAGAAAGCACTAGTCAGAGACAAAGCTTCTGGCTGGCACGCCCTGGGATTCTCTCAGCCACGTCTTAGAGCAGGGTTAGTCACAGCGCCACTCGACTGGGATAAAGAGGACGAAGGCCAAGAAGGTGTTATTATCCTAGGCTGGAAGATGCCACCAGCTCTGCTGAAGGGATGTGTAAATGGAACAACTAACTCAGTATACAAGGTGGGGTGAAAGTAGGTTTACAGTTGCTTGGAACTGTTGTATGGAAAAATAATACAATAGTTAATAAATAATAATACAGGAACAACTTCTGTGTTTCTCGTGCTCATAACTGTAAACCTACCTTTGCCCCACCTAGTCTTAGTGGTGATCTTACTATCAACCATTTCCTTAAATAAGCTTATGAGATTGTAGTTAAATCCACTCTGAGATCCTGATATCACTATTTCTGAGAGATAACATTGACACCAGAATTTTCCATAAGAAGTCATGACTTGGGAACTTGTTCGGTTTAGCATATTTTATAAGGTGTGATATTTAATATAATAAAATAGAGACCAAAAGAAAAACTTTTCCTTTCTTTTACAGGTTCTCCTGACTCTAGTGATTGTAGCTACATCTCTCCTTCCTTTGTAAGAAGTTTAGTTATTGCACTTTTTCTTAGTACAGATACAAACTGAAAATCTGAACCTAAAACATTTTTAGGGACATATTGACAAGAACTGGATTTAGTATTAAGAGACATTATTATGGGAGCATGAGTGTGCAGGGTGACGGGGCGGGGGAGGTTGGGGTAAATGGGAGGGATGAGGACACATTTGTAATACCTTAACTAATAAAAAAAAAGAGACATTATTAGTTTGGGACAATATTTTCTTTTAAAAAGTATACACGCTGCATGGGACTTCTGTAAGAATTTATTTTATATATTTTCAAGTAAATAAAGCAAACATAAGAAAAATTTCCTTTTACTTTAGTTTTTTTGTTATAATAGTAGTTTTAGAAAAATGACAGCAGTCTCCATTTATCGCTTAACCTAGTGCTGTAACTACAGTGGTATCATTGATTTCCAATTTCAGGCAAACTCTCCTTGCTGGTGGAAGCCCCAAGTCTATTCATTTATTTTGTGTGTACCCAAGGGAGGGAGATGAATCTATTGATCCAGCGGTGCACCACCTGGTTAAATATTTAATGTTTATTCCCATCACTGAAATTATTTCAGATTTGGATATTGACAGCCACGGGCACACAGATTGGTGTGGCCTGCAGTACACAGTCTCCAGCAGGTTACAGCTCCGTTCATCTTTGTAGCTTGACTCACTTGCCAGGTCTACTTTTGCAGCATTATTTTCCAGGTGGCTGTCCTACCGTCCAGATTTGAATTTCAGTTCATCTTGATGTCCTTTGGTGCAAGATTTTTGTAAATGACACTCAATCTTAACTCCTTGCCAATTGTATGTTATGAAAATGTTAACATCTTCCAGTGTACTTGATAATTAGTGACCCTTATAATTACCATAACATTTGTGTCTTCTCATGCTGTTTCTTACTAGGTAGGGATCCGTTGCTGTACCAAGAGAAAGATTCTGCTTTCAGATTTTTTTTGAGATCCAGCCTCAGACTTTGAAGCTGTTTTCATCTTCCCAGCCGTCATACACCTGCTAGCTTCTTCACAGGACTGTAGATAATCAGGAGTAGCAGAGGCAGTTCTGGAAACCCTTTGTCCTTTGGGGCTGACTCTGATCAGCTTGCATTTTGACCTAAGGATCATTTGGCTTTTTGCCCCTTCATTGATTCCTGCCTTTTACCTTGTCTCTTGGGCTTTGAACCTCATTTTTCCCTCCGTGGTTTTTGGTGACTGTTCTCCTGGCTCTGAGTATCTGTGGCCTCTACTGTTTCCATTCAGGCCTAGGCAATCCAATCCTGATCCCAACCAAATACTTGACCATTAATCGGTTGAGTTAAATCAGCAGCCCCTTCAAGAGGAAAACCATTATATATTGTTTAACCATGTCTATGTCCTTCAGATGTTCTGTGCTATCATAGCAGTGTTTCTACTTTCATTTTTAAAATTATGAACTAGTATTAATTATAGCTTATTCATTAAAAATTACACGTTCCACTGGCTTCTCTACAAAATGAGTTCTGTTATTTCTCTCATCTTTCAGGGAAGTTCATGAGTGTCTGACAGAAATAGGGCATCTAAACAAACTTTTGGCTGGTCATCTTGTGACATGGACAGAAAGTTGGAGAATAGTGTAATACTCTATTATATACTTAATTCATCAGTGGATTTTTAAAGACAGTGTATTTTTGCTTGGTTCCAGTAAGGAATTGTTAAAATACTCCTCAAAATAATGTTTTATTAAAAAATATATGGGCCATGCAGGCAGATTGCCTGGGTTCTAAACGCAACTCTGTGTACAATGGGAAAAGCCATTTAATTTTGGGCCTTTGTGTTCTCGTCTCTAAATGATAACATTTTGAGTGTAAAATGAGATGGCATATATAAAGTGTTTAGCATGGGGTCTTATCCCTAATAAGAACTAAATAAATGTTATTGTGATATGTATATCAGTTAGAGTGTTTTCATCTAAAAGTAACAAACATCATGACTCAAACTGGCTAAGAAAATTTACTTTCTCATGTAACAAGAAGGCCAGTGGTAGGACTTTGGTTACTGCCCTAAAGGGTAGTTGAGTCCGTAGCTCAGTGTGGTGTTATAAAGATTCATAGTTTTTCCAGCTGTGATCTGCAATTCTTCGTGTTGACTTCATGCATCGATAGTAACATGGCCATAGGAGTTTCCTGGACATAAAAAAATCCAGAACAAAGGAAGCTCTTCTATTTTGCAGCTTTCTTAAGCAGGATGTGTTTCCCAAAACTCCCAAGATGGCATCTTCATACTTTTCTTTACTCTGAGTTGAGTCACAAGCTTGTTACTGAACCAACCACTAACAAAGGAAGCGAGATCCCTTTTAGACTAAGTACACCTTCTACATCTCAAGATGGGGTCAGCTTTCTCTGAGGGAAGAGGTGCAAATAACCACAGTGACATAAGGACTTCAGAGTATGCTGTTAAGAGTAACAAAGAGTTGTCTGTACCTTTGAAAATGTGTACTATTGACATCACTGATGGAAAAGCACCAAGGAAAATAGGGTCTTCTTTGCTAGTCCTTAGGATGATGTTCAAAAACCTAATTTCTTTAGAATAAAGAAGTTTAATATAGAATTTTGGCACTTGTAAATTATTGATTCTTTATTATTAATTTTTATATTAAATAATTTTGATTTCATTTGCCTGAGCATTTTACATTTTTAAGAACCTGATACTTAATATACCTGTATAGTATATGAATGTCTTTATTTTCACAGTTGTAACCAGGAATAGAAAGGTAAAGTGATTACTTAGCATTGTGATTTTGACACTTACTGAAAGCCTTTTCATTATATCTTACTACATATCTGTTTTTTCCCCAGATGTTCTATCTCCTCAATTAGAGGACATACTCTTTAAGCTAAGGGTTATATCTTCTATTTATTCTAGTGTCCAGTATTTTAGGATTCAGGATTTCTTTGTTGATTTTAAATGATCTCCTGAACTAAGGCAAAATTAAAACAAAGTCTTGGATTTGACTGTTTCCTTGAGAATGATACACCTCTAGACAAAGTAATTAATCTCCTCCTCGGTCACTCATAGAGGGCATTTATGAAAGTAAATCCAATTTGCCCCCCACACAAAGAAAGTTTTGTACTTAATTTCTTCTTGAGGTTTTTGTGGTTACTTCATAGAATTTCTCACAAATTACACTATATTTTAAAGGCATGGAGCCATTAACATACCAGAAAAACCCAAAGATTATAAAGTAACAGAAGGTCAGCCCAAATCCAATCCAAACAAAACAAACAGAAAAGAAAAACAAAAACCATTCCACAGAAGCAAATAACATCATCAGCTTCAAGATTGAGCTTTCCCAGAGAAGCACACAAACAACTGGAAATGGATCAACCTCATACATGTAGTTTATGATAAGTTAACAGCATCAGCATCAACAAAATCTACCATAATCTCTATATATAAAAGCCGAAGCAACTGTTACGTCCTGTCGACCGAACGACCGGTTGACGGGTTGTTATAATACGCACTGACCACCAGCGGGCAGATGTTCAATGCAGGAGCTGCCCCCTGGTGGTCAGTGCGCTCCCACAGCCAACCTCCCGTGGCCAGCCAACCTCCAACAGTACCTCTCCCTAGACTGGGCAAGACAGCCCCGATTGCCGGCCAGGCCGAGGGACCCCACCCATGCACGAATTCGTGCACCAGGTCTCTGGTTAACTATAAGAGATCTGAGACCAAACCCTTTCTGTCATAAATCAATCAAATTACATTGCTGTAATCTAAGAATAACTTTCTAAATGAATTAAATTGTACAGTGCTAAGTGTTCCTGGAGCTCCCGTATGTGACTGGTGTGCTATTGAGTTCATTAGAAACACCTGTGTGAGTCCTTCTCCATCCACAGGCTTCATTGGGAGGATTCCTCCTTGAGGATCCCAGGTTGATGAGGCAAAGTCTAGAATCTAAACCCGGATGGATAAAAATGTAGTATTGTACCAACATTTACCTGCTTGGAATCACTTGAAAAGTAAGCTGTTGTTTTTGTTTTTGTTTTCTATGTTCACCTTGAACTCTCATTACAAAATTGTTTTCATTTTATGAATGTTTTGATTACAACCAAAGCCAAGAAGGCCATCTGCATGAACAGTTGCTGCAAAAGTGTTTATCTATATATGTAAAAGCCTAAGTGACCAAACAGCCGGTCGACTGGTCACTATGATGTGCACTGACCACCAGGGGACAGACGCTTAATACACAGGATTGGGCTCCCTCCTGTCTGGATCGGGCCTGCGGGGATCGGGCTGAAACTGGCTATCTGACATCCCCAGAGGAGTCCCAGATTGTGAGAGGTCGGAGGCCAGGCTGGGGGACCCCACTGGTACAGCAATCTGTGCACTGGGCCTCTAGTCTATATATATAAAAGCCTAAGTGACCAGACGACTGGACAACCGGATGACTGGCTGGTTGCTATGATGTGCAGTGGCCACCAGGGGGCAGATGCTTAATGCAGGAGCTGTCCCCTGGTGGTCAGTGCACTTCTACACTGAGAGTGCCGCTCGGCTGACCAATGGGTGCTAGACACCGGGCTCACGGCTGATGAGCGCAGCTGTGGCAGCGCAAGACTCTCCTGCGGACACACCCTCTCTGTGCCCAAGTGGCGGCAGCAGGCACAGCGGGACCAGGATGAGCAGGAGTCATGCCCAGCCTGGGCTCGGGCTTCTCCCTGGCCATCTGCCACCGTGCACTACTTTGTGCTGTGTGGGATCTACGCTGACAGTGGGCTGGAGCCCCACAAGCTGGTGGGTAAGGCTGAGCTGTGGTGGTCCACTGATCCCCAAAGGCCAGGCTAAGGGACCCCACTGGTGCACGAATCCGTGCACTTGGCCTCTAGTAATTTATAAATGTCCTTATTCTATGATGTGTGGTCTGCACACATTCATGGGAAGAAAAATACTGACATAAAAAGTATATTAGCATTTCAAGTAGAATATGACACTTTCCATTAATATGTGAATAAAAATGTAAGAATAAAAATGTCTCTTTTAAACTATTAATTAAAATAGATTATTATTTAAATGTAGTATGATGTATATTTTTATGAAAGCTATTTGTATACAAAAAACAAAGTTTATGATTTTTTTTGTGTGTGTGTGTGTGTGAAATTTGGTGCTAAGAAAGTGGATTGCTTCTGTTGTAGGACATATACCACTAGTTCTGATTTATTTTTAAAAAGCATTTTTAAACCAAAAAGTGGGCTATTTCTATTATGGTAAATGTTGCATTATTCACAGGTCCATATTGAGTTCATAGATTACCTATTTCCTCCCCGCCCCTCCTTATTCTGCCTTCATTTCAGTCACTTCTTTAGAGAAAATGCAAATTAAAGATTTAAGAAAATGAACTATAAGGTCGGAAACACATTTTAGTCATCCAGTCTGGCCTTGTCTCCTCATCTGTTAAACCACTTCCAACACCAGTTTCTCCTAGAGAAATCAAATTTGAAATCATACTTGAGGTAAAGAGAAAAGGTTTTTGAAGGTCTTGATATAATTGCTGTTTCCTTCTGGAAACCATATTAGCTGTAGTTTCAGCAATACTTTTGAATATTAATCTTATTGCTAAATTATTTAAATATTTCTTAGGAAAATGGATTAGTTCATTCAATCTGAAAAGTCCTATTGATTTTAAATGGTAAGTAGATTTCTGAGCCCTAGGGAGTCATTCATGTGGTTCCTCAGTAAATATTGCCCTAAATTGTAAAACCTGGGAGATGTTGATGGGGGAGGCACTGGATTCTTCTTACACATGAGGGAAGGTGTGAAAGAATGCTACTTACTTGTGATGGTTTGAATGTGTCCAGGCTGTGATCAGGGAATGAGCTAAATGATTTCAGAGATTTCTTCTAGCCCAAAGATTCAATAACCTTTTCCCATAATTACCTCTAAAAGATCTGAGTGTTCAGTAAGTAGTATCAGCAGGTCCAGTCTCTATATTCAGATCCCTATGTGCTCCGTTGCTTATGTATGTTATGCAGCCTCGATGTGAAATAAAGCCTCTCATGTCCGCGTGTCTAAATATTGTTTTCTGGGACCCCTTGCTAAAATCATGGTTTTGAGTCTAAAGCTCCGCTCATGATTTCCGTTAATTTCCCAGAAGCATTTACTCATAGGGTCTTCGATGTTTCTCTTTTATCTCACATCAACCTCAGAGTTCAAATTTATTTTCCTGCTTTTTCAAAAATAATTCTCACCTCCACCCCGCCCCCCATGAACTTGCGTAGTTACACTCATAAAAGTAGTCAGCCGAAACAAAGGAGGCTTTTAAAAATTCATTTCCTTGCATAGCAGTTGGGGATCACAGCATGAAAGATAAATATACACAGGAATAGAGAGAATAGAAAAGAATGGAAGGTCACAGGGCTATCAATGTTTCTCTATTCATATTTTTTTTTGTCAAAATTGATTTAAGTGATAAAACCTGGTCAAATGTTTTTCTTGTCTAATTCAGAGAGGACTACCTCCTAGGGTAACTAGTCACTGGCAAGACAGTGACTACCTTAGCTGTCCTTCTGCAAACATCTGCTGCAAAAATAATCCCTTCCTCTTTCTTTTTATAGCCTCTCTCCCTTTAAGATTTTCTTAAAAACCTTACTCCACCGCGCAGCGATCCATCTGGAACGGTTTGAACAGTCTGCCTGCTTATTAACAGAGTCATCTCTGGGCATAATCTCTGTAACTTTTCCACTTACGTCAGGCATGGTCTGGAAGGTGGGGCTAAAGTAAAATCCCAACATCATGCTGCCTATTTGATGTTAATAAGTCAGCTATTTCACCTCATCTCTGTTAGGGACAAAGATGTAACTTGAACTAATGGGTAGCCTTTCAAGTTAAGTTAGAAAGATAGATGTCAGGAATAAAGATGTTTTCAATGGCACTATTTTTTTTTAACACTTATGATCAAAACCTCATTGAGCCTATGGGTCAACCTGGTACTGCTGCATTGAATGATAAATTCAGAAAAGATACTGAACGTGGACGAAAGGGGTCACATGCTAACCCAGTGGTTCTCAACCTTCCTAATGCCTCGAACCTTTCATATAGTTCCTCATGTTGTGGTGACCCCCAATTTCATTGTTACAAATTGAACATAATTAAAGCATAGTGATTAATCACAAAACAATATCTAATTATATATGTGTTTTCCGATGGTCTTAGGCGACCCCTGTGAAAGGGTCATTCGACCCCCAAAGGAATGGGGTCGCGACCCACAGGTTGAGAACCGCTGTTCTAACCTGACAAGCTCAGGGGAGGCCTTGCATGGCAGTCTTTCAAACTCAGAGACTGAAAGTAACCACAAAGGAGGGCCTGAAATTAAACTTTAAAAACAATTATGGTGGGTAGTTACCTCCTAGGCCTGTGTCTTCCCTGACAAGGTCAATCTTTACCTTAACTGAGCTTATTGTCTTTTTGCATCTATGATAACGTATCATTAAAATGTTTGGGTAACTCATAACTTCCCTTTTTTCTGGACCTCTCAGGGCACAACCAAATGCCCTGGGAACCAGGACAGACACCACAAATTCCTTCATTGTTACTGTTATCATGTTAATTGTTGACTGTTAACTATCCTGTACCCACCTAAGTAAAAGAAGTACTAGTATGTAGCTATCATTTTACTCTTTATCCAATCCCGGAAGTTTCCCCACTTTGCTTTCTCCCGCCTCTCTAATCTATCACCAATGGATTTCATGTAACCCACCTACATCTCCTCCTTAGATTGCAATGCATAGAAATAGATGAAAAACCTCCAGTTCTCTAGAGCATTATCCCAATTTGTTGAGATTCTGTTTCCAGGCAATTGTCCACAGTTTGGCTCAAATAAACTCACAAAAATCCTTTACAGGTTTGAATGTTTTTACATTAACATGAGAACATTTGAATGAATGCTTTTTGAAGTTTTTAATAAAATAAGTTTTAATCCTCAAATGAAGAACCGTGTAAGATTTAGGTTTAATTGGATGCTGATCTAAATTAGAGTAAATCATAGTTGAATATTTTCTTATAACTTGAGAAATGCTATTGCATGTCTTCTGATTGTTTTCCTCACCCCAGCTGAATGTAGCAATATTTTTTTCCCCAATGTATTTGAGAGCTTGCAAAAACTTTGCTTACAATAGGACTTAAGCAATTATAGATTTAAATTTAGTTAGGACTGTGAAGGAATTATGTATTCAGATCCACAGAGTGAACTGCTGGTGTTTCTTTAGTTGTATGCTTCAGCAATATAGCAAGTCAACTATACATTTGTATTTCTGCTCATTAAGCTTGCATTTACCTGCATGATGCACTGCCTTTTCCCCTCGGCAGGCCTCTGTTTTCATTGTATTCTGAGATTTGTTTCACCTTCCTTTATTTTATTTTTCTCATTTAATCCAAGGATTAACTTTATTATCTCTCTTTTTTTTTCTTCCCTCAGAGCTGCAACATTTTCATGAAGTTTTATATTTTATACATTGAATAGAATTTAAATGGCATTTCAAGCAAGCAAATGCATAATCTATTATCTGGGGATGCCAGATATCAAAGAAAGCTAATCCTTTGCTTTCAGAGTTTTTACATATACATATTATTTTCACTTAAGCATTTGAAATACCTTATTAAGTTTTAGTATTTTTTGAGGCTTTTCTATTTTTTTATAAACCGAGATGCTGAGTAAGTAATTTCTCTCTTCCTGTAGTTCTGCAATTGAGCTATTCCAAAGTAATGTGTCCCTTTCTGCGGAAAAACAATGGAAGTGCTTGATTT
Organism: Myotis davidii; assembly: GCF_000327345.1. Lineage (NCBI taxonomy): Eukaryota > Metazoa > Chordata > Mammalia > Chiroptera > Vespertilionidae > Myotis > Myotis davidii. Next base: position 262,250 of record NW_006285613.1, read on the forward strand.
GGAGTTGCAAGATCAGCAGCAAGTTACTCAACACGAGGGCTTCCAAATAATAGGACCAATCCCCTCATTTTACAGGAGAAGAGCTGAGACTCATAGAAGAAAAGTGATTTATCTAAGTTAATGGTAGAGCTGTGTGATTTTTAGGGTACAACCTTCTGCCTCTCATCCAGAAATCTTTCCACATTCATTGAACTCCTACTTCAAGCCAAGATTGTACAGGGGATTTTTTTAAACTAAAAATTTTTTTTAGCATTATTGAGATATAATTGACATATAACACTGTGTACAATTTTAGGTACACACTGTCATTATTATATGACATATAAATGTCATATAATATATATAGTATTATATATACATATAGTATATGGTGTATATATATATTCCATTTTCTTTACCCATTCATTTGTTGATGGGCACTTAGGTGAGGTGGTTTCCATGTCTTTCTTGTTGTGAATAGCGCTACAAGGAGCATGGGGGTACAGATATCTCTTTGAGATCCTGATTTCATTTCCTTTAAATATAGGGTGTCCCCCAAACTGTATACACACTTTTGAGAGAAGTTAACTTGAAACCTAGGCAGATAGGTCAGGGGTCCATTGGAAAACAAAGGCAGGTGGGACATAGGCAGGGGCAGACAGGGTAGTTTGAGCAGCCTAACCACAGGAACAAACCAAGCAGAAATAATAAAATGTTTCTGGACCCAAAGCGGGAGGCAGGGGAAACCAAGGGAGGGCCTGCAGCAACAAGGTGTACGAAACGCATAGAAACAGAGAAAGTTCAGCATAGGAGCAGAGGAAGAACACATAGAAACAGGGAAAGTTCAGGTCCGTGGCTGGACAAGAACAATTGAGGGAATCAATCAGGTGAGGACACAGGTAGACATAGAGCAGGCTTGTGGCAAATACATACCCCTGGACTACAGGCTTTAAAGGGCAACCCATTCTTGGGTACCCCTCCCCTTGCGGGGAGTCTGAATCTGCTTGTAATACAGTTTCCACACTTTTGCTTAAATTTTCTGGTCTGTATAGCGGCGTGGCGAGACACAACCCCGGGAAAAATACCTCCGCTCACTCGTCCAGTTATCAGTTTGAATAATTATAAAGTCAGTGTTTATTAATATACATTTAATTTTCAAAATTTAAAAGAATCTACAGAAATGAATATTTTTTTTTGTCAATGCCTGTTTTCAAACTGTTGACTGTTCTGGTCCAGGCACTGCTGATAACACGAAGCAATGGAATTGCAAACATCAAGAATCATTTTGTTCAGTATTTGTGCGCCCTCAATTCATCAACTGTTGCTGGTTTTGTACATAAACTTTATCTTTTATGTATTCCCATTAAAAATCTAGTGGATAAATTTTCTTTGTTCAAAGCTTAGTCTGGCTTCACCCATTATTTCAAATCAGTTAAACCTGAAAAGGAGTGAAAAATAAGTGAGTTAAATTAAGCTGTTAAAGTGTGTGTGCATTTTTTGGGAGGACACCTTGGGTATACCCAAAAGTGAGATTGCTGAATTTTTAAGGATCTCCACACTAGTTTCCATAATAGCTGTACCAATTTATATTCCCACCAACTGGCAATAGGGTTCCCTTTTCTTCACACCCTCACCAACACTTTTCTTTAAAAAATTTTTTTAAAATTAAATTAATTGGGGTTAATAAGATTATAATAGGCTTTTTAAGTGTACATTTCTATGATATATGATCAGTATATTGCACTGTGTGTTTACCATCCGAAGTCAAATAATCTTCCATCACCAAATATTGGCTCCCTTTACCCTCTCAACCCTACTCCCTTCCCTGTGGTAACATATTGTTGTCTGTGTCTATGAGTTTCAGTTTTATATATACAATGGGATATTACTCAGCCACAAGAAAAGATGAAATACTGTCATTGTGACAACATAAATGGACCTTGAGAACATTATGCTAAGTGAAATAAGTCTGTCAGAAAAAAGCTAAGAACCACATGTCTCCTCTTTTTTTTAAACAAATAAACCATATATATATATATATAAATTTATGTTTATTGTTGAAAGTATTATAGATGCCCCCGCCTTCTTTACTCTTCATTATAAATCATATGCCTTTTCTTTTTGATAATTGTTTTAGAAGGTCATTGAGAGGATCTGACCTTGAGCTAAACCTGGGCACTTAGGGGCTCCCCAACCCAGACCCCTGTCCTGAAATCTACGCTCTGCCTGCCATTCCCATGCCAGGAGCTGTTTCAAAGACATAGCCTTGAGAAGGCAATGTATTGTAGAAACCTCTGTACTGAATACATGACTGGACCCCTTTAAGGCCTCCATATAAACTTCTAAGTTTCTGGCAGGCAGGCGCAGAAATTCCAAGATTTAATCGTCCTTCCACTGCCCAAGGTAAGCCTCCTGAGCTCCCTTGCATGTTAAACCTGCCACCTACCATTTTGGAGTAGACTGCCTTTTTAAATTTTTTTTGGTCTCTTCCTGCCTTCTGAGAATGGGGACCATTGTGTGAACCAACAATAATGACCAAGAGGGGCTGGCACCAGTTCATGGGCTCCTTCAGGGTCCATAGCCCAGATGGAGGGAAGTCTGCATGTCCATTGCCCAATGCATGGGTGGCCATGGCTTCTCCTGGCCTGTGGAGCTGGTGACAGACCCAAAGCCAAACAGGGCTATAGCTAACTCTTCAGGGATGTGGAGCTATTGCTATTTCTGTAGCTGGACCACAGTTGAAGTGATTACCCGTGACACTGACAATTGGAAATCTGAAACTGTTAAAGAAGGGTTTTCCTGTATGTACAGCTTTAGTATGCACATTTTATATTTAAATACATGAGAGGAGAGTCAGCATATCTACAAATGTGGAAGATGCAGAATAGCAAGTACTATGAAGAAATTACCTTTCACATGAATAATATTTTATATATTTGCTAAAGCAGGGTTGAATGAGAGCTAGAATGTGGAGAGAAAACTTTGGGAGAAAGCATCTAACCAACCCCAAAGCTGCAGTTTCAACCACATTTGTCTCGCTGCTGACTGGATGCTAGGGAATTCCAGGATTTCCATCAGAATTCCCAAGTGCCATAAAGGGCATTCGGGCCAGCTTGTTTGGCTCAAATACTAAATTAGGCTTCCATCTTAGTTCTTAAAAGGCCAAATTACTGAAGATTTACTTTTTTCCTAGCATCTGGCATTTGTGCTTTTAACATGGTAGATTCCCACCATGTCTTATCAATATAACAAATCAGTGATATGAGCAAGATATGTTTTTCAGTTTATTAATAACTTCACTTTCAAATAGAGGTATGCATGGTAGGTATATCTTGGAGCAAAATAATATCCTTGTGTTTTTTTTTATATGTTGAAATTCTATCAGCTGCCTGATGTCAAATGTGCAGTAATAAAAGATGATTAAGCTGTTAGTTTTATATAAAAACAGTGATAAAATTTAAAATAATTGAGAGGGGAAACAGATTGGCGGTTACTAAACTATTAAGAGTGCTTTAACTGGGCAACATGAAAAAGAATAGTGCATACATTTATATTTATGTTTATAGAAATTTAAAGAATGCAAGACAGAATAGGAGGTAGATGATATAATTTTAAACTGTGAACTTATTTGGGATATTAGCATTCATAAATGTAAACAAAATAAAAGAATTGCATTTAAATTCTATTTATTTAGTTTCACATAGGGCTCAAGTCTTTCAATAAAAAATGATTTTCTCACATTTGTAAGGAAAAAAAAGCAGGTCATCTGTGCCTGAAGCAGAAAAATCTTCAAAATTATTATAACATCCATGAAAATCACTTCTGATCCAGACTTAGAATATAAACAAGAAACTTTTAGATTTTATTTGGCTGAGTAATTATGATGATAACCAAACATTCTCAAGAAAATTGATTAGCTGCAAGTGAAGGGATCCGGTGGTGATTTTTGAAATGTGCATTTGGCTGTTCAGCCTTCTCAAGGCCAAGGCCAAGCCTAAAGCTGACGGGGAATTTGGGGGAAGTTTGTGGCTGAAATGGAACAACTTTGCATCTCCAAATTTGCAGAATATAAGGGCTGCCTCGTATCCCCAGAGTTAATAAAGGCAAGTCATATGATGAGTATGTGTGCCTGCATTTAGAACGGCCTAGGACCATTCTGAAGCCAGGGGACCATCAGTGGATCTTTCATCCATCTTGTAAGAATGTTAAAAGGTCACTTGTGGGAGAGAGCACAGCCAGGTCCAGGCATACAGAGGCAAAAACTGAACACACGTTGGAGCAGAGGTTACACTGCTGCCAGAAAGGAATTATCCTGGAAAAAAAATCAGGATCTTAGCTTCCACAATGTGAATTACCATATTCCTAATGTAAATAAATATATTGCCATGTTTTCTAACGTAAGTAAACATTTTCTCAAGTTTTCTTCCTTTGCCAGGTCTAATAGTCAGAATTCAGGTCATCAAAATCTATTCATTCAGTAAGTTGGAGATTCTTGCTCCTGTGATCCCATTGAATCATTTGTGTAAGCTGCTCAAGTAAACTCTAAAGTTTGGTATTCCCTGCTGTTATAGAATGCTCTAGTCCCAGACAGTTTGATGAATACAACAGGAAAAGAGAGCTGGGTGGTGGTGATTGGGATATCCACAGGACATCATGGGGTATTCATAGGTAGCATGCAAGGTGGAAACTGTTTGACAGCAGACTGTGTGGTGTTTTCATTTGCAAATAGGGGTGGGGGGATCCATGTATGAAGCCTTTGGACAAAGATAAAGTAAAAACAATTATTCACTCAGTTATATTTATTCCATCCTTATGTGCAATAGGGTATAATAGGCCTAGGTTTATTTAACCTACATTACTAAACCTGCATACCTAACACATATACTTATGTGCTATCTAAGGGTACAGTGGAGGGTGTAGAGCCTGAAGGAGTGTTTGTGCAGGAGAGCGTGGGCCCAGCTGTTTTGCAAAGGACATCTGAAGCCCTGACAGAGCAGTTTGGAATTAAAAGGTTTGACTAATGGGGTAAATTCAATCTCCTTAGCATGATTTATAACACTTGATCTAGCTTTTGCTTAACAATTTATTCTCAACTATTTCCATGCCTGTTTTCCAAATGAACATTCTGGCTATAATGAACTATTTGCTCTTTTATGACCATGCCAAATTCTTTCTTGCTGCTGGAACTGTGAACCCGATCTTGCCTGTTTTGAATACATCTGTCCTCTCCCTTCTCTCTATTATGGATACTTAATCCCTAGCTTACTCCTACTTATTCATGCTTTCTAGGTCAGACGTCACTTCTCTTTTGAAGTTGTTCCCAATTCCCAGGCCTCTTTAATGAGTCCACCCCATGTACTCCTGTAGAACTGCGTACTTACCATATAAAACACACTGCATTATAATTTCTAGTTTACTTTCTGTATTGCCCACAACACTGTGGCTGATTAAGGACAGGAATTCTGTAATGTTAGCAGTATTTCTCCAGACCTCAGTGCCCTGACTGAGACATGGCAGATACTTTAAAATGTTTGGGGAACGAGTTGGTGGTTGACAATACCTGAGAGAAACTATTTTCAATGAATCAAGTGGTGGTTGAGAAATGTATTGTCCTGAGTGATTCCCAGCTAACCAGGTAAAGTTATTTATTTGGTCAAACCTGGAAGCCATGAAGTACTGTTTCAGATCATTAGCACTTTAGTCAATTGCATTTTCAAAATATGGTTGCACTAACATACATTCCATCCCATATACTCTTCAGAGAATATGACATTGACAATATTTCCCCCCATTAAAACTAGATGCATGTTTTCAACTGCCTTGACCTACAGATGTACCAGGAGTGATGCTGTTTTTCAGTTCTAAGTTATAATTAAGCAGTGCGATTCTACCTCTCTCTCTTTGTCTCTCACTCTGAGCCTTTCCACTTTTGTAACACTGCTGCCATGTTGTGTGGAAGCCCAGGCCACATCTATGTATCCCCAAACCAAGGGCCCTAGCGCAGGTCTCAGCTAAGAGTCAAATGAAATGCTAGACTTGTGAGTGAACACGTCTTTAAATGATTCCAGGTGCTGGCCTTTAAATCTTTCAGCTGAGGCCCCAGGCATAATGGATTAGAGACAAGCTGCCCCATGGTGTTCTGTATGAATTACTGATGCACAGAAATTGTGACTACTGTCATTTAACCCACAACATTTTGGGGAGATTATTATTATTCAGCAGATAGCAATACAGCAGTAGTGTAGTTGCCCCAACTCTCAGGATTGCTGGCTTTTCTCACTGTAGTCAGAATATGCTTCTTTTATATACTAGTATATACTAGAGGCCCAGTGCATGGATTCATGCACCAGTGGGGTCCCTTGACCTGGTCTGTGGGGATTGGGCTGAAACCGGCTCTCTGACATCTCCTATCTCTTCCCAGGTTGTGAGAGGGCCTCTAGTATGCATATAAGAACTTTGGTTAATCTCTTCTGCACTCCCCCCTACCCACTTAACTCTGAGATTCATCTGTCTGTTCCATGTGTCCATGCCTGTGGTTTCTGCTCTAGTGCTGAGTGTCAGTGAGAGTCATACCTACTGGCCACTTAGGCTTTTATATATATATATATATACTAGAGGGCTGGAGCACGAATTCATGCTTGGGTGGGGTCCCTAGGCCTGGCTGGTGATCAGGGATGATCAGGGCTGGGCCAATCGGGGCCTGTCAGCCAGGGGCAAAAGAGTTGAGCGTCTGCCCCTTGATGATCAGTGCATGTCATAGTGAGCAGTCGTTCAGGTCGTTCGGTTGTAATGGTCACTGAGGCTTTTTTTATATATACTAGAGGCCCAGTGCACAAAATTCGTGCATGGAGAGGGAGTTGTCTCTCAACTCAGCCTGCACCCTCTCCAACCTGGGACCCCTGCGGGATTGGGCCTAAACCGGCAGCCAGACATCCCTCTCACAATCTGGGACAGCTCTCTCCTAACTGCTCACCTGCTTGACTGCCTGCTTGATCCTAACCACTTCTGCCTGCCAGCCTGATTGCCCCCTAACTGCTCCCCTGCCAGCCTGATGGATGCCTAACTGCTCCACGGCCAACCCGATTGTCCCCAACTGCCCTCCTCTGCTGACTTGATCCTACTAAGTTCTCTCCCCTGCTGACCTGATCTCCCTAACTGCTCTCCCCTGATGGCCTGATTGCCCTAACTGTTCTTCCCTGCCAGCCTGACCGCCCCTAACTGCCTCTGCCTTGGCCCCACCACCATGGTTTTGTCTGGAAGGACGTCTGGAAGATCTCCTGGAAGATGTCCTGTCTAATTAGCTTATTACCCTTTTATTAGTATACTAGAGGCCCAGTGCATGAATTCATGCATGGGTGGGGTCTGGCTGGCCTGCCCCGATTGGGGCCAATTGAGGAGGGGCCGTGGGCCATCAGCTAGGGGACCTCACCTGCGATCAGGGTCGAAGGGGCCAATTGGGGCCACAGTTCACGTCAAAGCTACTGGTTGTTCTGGTCATTCGGTGTTCTGGTCACTTGGCTTTTATATATATACTAGAGGCCCGGTGCACAAAAATTTGTGCACTCAGGAAGGGAGGGGGTCCCTCAGCTCAGTCTCTACCCTCTCACAGTCTGGGACCCCTCGGGGAATGTTCACCTGCTGGCTTAGGCCACTCCCCATGGGATTGGGCCTACGCTGGCAGTCAGAATTCCTCTGGCAGCCTGGCAGCCCTCAGGGGATGTCCACTTGCCAGTGGGGAGCAGGCCTAAGTTTCAGTCAAACATCC
>NW_006285613.1:270744-285000 GCF_000327345.1 Myotis davidii
TGCATAGATTTCAGAGAGAAAGGGAGAGGGAGGGAGGTAGAGAGAGAGAGAAACACCCACGATGAGAGAGAGAATCGCCGGGTCAGCTGCCCCCTGCACACCTCCTACTGGGGATCGAGCCCACAACCTGGGAATATGCCCTTGACAGGAATCGAACCTGGGACCCTTCAGTCTGCAGGCCAATGCTCTATCCATTGAGCCAAACCAACTAGGGCCAGAATATGCTTCTTCATAAACAAAGTCAATACATTAAGTCTGTATAAAAGAAATAGAAATTGAAATGGAGTTTCAAGGGTAGGGTAAAAAGCTAAGAATGGTAATTTTAAAAATGAAATGATTGAAAATTTACAATTAATATATTAATATAAAGTCAAGCAATAAAGATTAAGAATAAAAGTAAATGAAAACAAAATTAGGCTAAAATAAAATTAAAGTTATGAATAATATAAATAAAATGAATTCAAAATGAGAAATCTACTCTTTATTCCAGTGTTCCTTATACCTATATCTTCTTTCCTTCCTTCCTTCCTTCCTTCCTCCCTCCCTTCCTCCCTTCCTTCCTTCCTGCCTTCCTTCCTTCCTTCCTTCCTCCCTCTCTTCCTTCCTTTTACAAAGAACCAATTTTCAAAGAGAAACTATCCTTATAAAAAAGAATTAAACATATGAAAAGGTAATCCATTTCACTCACAATTAAAGACATTTAAACTAAAATTTCAATTATATATACATTAGAGGCCTGATGCATGAAATTCATGCAAGAGTAGGCCTTCCTTCCCCTGGCTGCTAGCACTGGCACCTGGGACCCAGACTTCCCTCATAGCCCCAGCTTCGTCCAAAAGGTCGTCCAGAAGGACATCCGGTCTAATTAGCATATTATGCTTTTATTATTATAGATATCTGGATGATATAGTGTTTATCAAGTGAGGTTGTTTCATATATTTGTAATATAGTTAGATTCTTTTGTCACATACTACATTTACAAGGACTCCCTGACCTTGTAAATTTTTAAAAATTTGCATATCATAATGCTTACTCTTTGTGCTGAAAAGCTCTATGGGTTTTGAAAAATGTATAGTGTCATGTATCCACCATTATAGTATCATAAAAAGTAGATTCACCACTGCAAAACTCCCCCGTGCTTTATGTATATAACACACTCTGATATAGTTTGAATAATATCTACATTTGTAACTATTTTCTATTCATTATGTTTGCTCTTCATTCTTTCCACTCTTTAGTTAAGCATCTGATATAATTCCATTTTATCTTCTCAACGTATTAATTGTAGTTCCTTAAAAAAAGTCTAGATGTTGTCCTAGAGCTTAAAATACACATATTTAACCAAGCTAAATCTATTTTTGAGTAACTACCACATAACAAATAGTGCAGGTAACTTAAGACACAGTATTTCCAATCTTCCCTTCCATCCCTCTGACATTACTCTGATTCCATTGACCTACCCATATGCTATAATTACCCCATACATTCTTTCTATACTGTTTAACAAACAGTTAATTTTTAGATTAGTTAAGAATAGAAAAATTAAAAAATATCTGTCAGGATTCAAACAGAAAAACAGAACCAGTAAGAGATGTGTATTGAGATTTATTGCAAGGAATTGGCTTATACAATTTTGAAGCCTGAATGGGCAAGTCCAAAATCCATAGGACAGGCTGTCAGATGGGCAGGTTGAAACTCTTGGGCTGCTGAAGCTGAAGCTACTGTCCACAGATTTCTTCTTTAGAACAACTTAAACTCTGCCCTTAAGAACTTTGAACTGTTTGAATCAAGTTTATTTAGAATATCTAGGATAATTTCCCTGACTTAAAGTCAACTGATTATGGACTTTAATCACATCTACAAGATATCATCATAGCAATAACTAGATTAGTGTTTCATTGAAAAACTGAAGATTATAGCTCAGTGAAAATGACACATAAGACCCCCACCTAAACTGAAACCCTCTCTTGGGCAGAACCCCAGGTGAATGGAGAGACTGAAGCAGGATACCCTAGGTATCTATTCTTTCTATTTTTGCCTCACTGTCTAACAGCTTGATCTCCTGCCAAAGCATCTATGTCAAGCAGAATCTACTTGCCAATTAACTGAAGATTATCAGGCAATAAGAAGAGATTCATTTCTCTTTGGCTATGTACCTTCAAAGTCTCTAAGGCTAAGCCTATTGGCAAAGCCATAGAACCAAATACTCAAAAAAGTTAAATAAAATAAATCTTGTCTTAGATAAATTGGACAAAAAAATATCCTGAATACAAACAAAATAGAAAAAAAATAAATTTGAAAGGATGACAAAAATGTTAAAGAGGCTGAGAACCTGCTAACATATCTGAAATGCTGTTACTTTGACCTCTTTTTAGAAATAAGAAACTAAAACAGAAGTATCTTCAAGTTGGCTAAAGACATTTTTGAAGTTTTTAGTTTGTTGAAGTAGAAAACTAAAGGGATAAAAAATAAAATTTCAGAAAGAATTACACTGACCTAGCATAAACCAAATAAATTTTGATAAAAATGGATTTTAGGTAACTAACGAAATGAGTCCACATATTCCCAAGTGTGACATGAAGTAATTCCAGTGTTTAAAAGACTGTAACACATATCATCCTACTAAGTGTAGCTCACCAAAGACCCCTATTTTATTCTAATAAGTGACAAAAAGGTTTCATCAAGAATGTATTCTTGTGTATCACCTAAATTTTTTTCTGAAACATCTATCCTTACAATCTCAGATCGGCCCCAGTCACATGCAATACTGAGATTGTTGTATACCATCCTCTTAATTCAACAAAGATTTACTGAATGTTTACTACACATTAAACACTCCTGGAGTTTCTGTCCCCAAGGAACTTCATGAATTTGAGGTTTTGTGGCTAGTAACTTTATTCATCACATCTAAGCAAATGGATCAGATTGAAAAGATAAGACTGTTTTGAAAGAATGCATCTGAATTAGGCTGCTGAAAACATTTTGCCAATATATTAGGTTTCTTATCTATTCACGTATTTCCTAGTGGGCAGCATTAGAAGCTTTCATTATTTTTTTAAAAACTATATATTGTTATTAATTTTAGAGAAAGAGGAAGAGAGAGGGAGAGAGAGATAGAGAGAAACATCAATGTGAGAGGGAAACATTGATTGGTTGCCTCCCACAAACACCATGACTGGGGATTGAACCTGCAACCTGGGCATGTGTCCTGACCAGGAATTGAACCAGTAACATTTTGGTGCATGGGACGATGCTCAACCAACTGAATCACACTGGCCAGGGCAGTAGTTTTTATTCTTAAAAGTTTCCTCTGTTGTGTTAAATGAAAATGTAAGGATAACTTAGTAAGTATAAGAACATAATGGGTCCATGTCCTCTGCTCTATATTCTGGATTTTATATAGTATAAGGGATATGTATACTTCACATCTGTGCTGCTCTGTCAACACCTACTCTTTCTACTTATTAGCTTATTCATTTTTACTACATGGTTGGTTTCTGCTAAAAGTCATGAAGCTAGATCAAGAATTTGTGTTACATAAGACATTTTATAATGGGGATGGTGTAGCCCCATTATGTTAATAAATTGTAATGGCATCTGATTTTATTTATTTTTTGTCTATATAACTGAAGTTCCATAGGAAGGAAAACTATAATTTCTAGAGTGTCACATTCTGTGTCAAACTTTGTTGCCCACTGCCCCTGCAGAATTTCAGTTCCAGGAGTCAGATCATCTTTGTTCCTGTGGACATGGTAGAGACATGGCCCAGGCCCAGGTATTTTGCCAGCTCACAGTCAGACCAGCATTGTTGCTATCCTCTCAAAACCTTGACCTAGTTAACTGGTCTTTCAGGAACCGGGCCTCAACATCATTTTTCCATAATCCTTGAACATTCGACCATCCTGCCTAAGACCCTAATTCTCCCATGACCAAAGTTTCCCCTGGTTCTTGCTAATCTTCTCATTTCTAAACTCTTATCTCTAACCCCTGGGCATCAGGTCTGAACTCCAGTCCTTTGGTGTTAGACCTCCGTGCCTAATTTTCTCAATCTTCATTTCCTACTTGGTACCAGGGTCACCTGAAGTCTCCTTCCTGGAACTGTGCTCCATCTTCTAAGAATTTACCCTTGGCTGCTTACAGCACTGTCTCTTTGCTGCTCTTGATTTGTCCTTATAGTGATAAGAACCTCTCCTCATTTCCTACTCTCTCCACTTCACTGCTATGCCTAGAATATGCCATCAACTGTTATTGCTATCAGTGTAAGCCAAAGTCAACCTCAAAAAAATATTTCTTCATTGATTTCTTTAAATTTGGCATATTATTTTATGACATGCATGTTTATATCAAACATATCATATAGTAAAATGTGAAGTTCCCCCTTTTCACTCCTTGAAAAAGTGTAGAGTTAACTGCCTACCAGGAGTAGTTTTCAACCCCATTTGCATGTTATAATTATCAGAGGAGTTTTAAAAAATACTGATACCTGGTTTCCATGCAGTGGTGTGCTGCTATGTTTAAGCACCTGCTCTGTGACTGGTTCATGATCTAGCATGACGCGGCTCCAGCATTCGCTGCTTCTCCCTCACCCCATCTCACCTCACCATAAAGGAACCGGAATCTCTGAGGATCAACCCAAGGACATCTGTCTCACACAGAGCCCTGGTGGGGCAGTGCTTGGCTCCCCGGGTTTGGAACCTGTCTCTATCATTTAATATCTATGTAACTTTGGGAAACTCAACTTTTCTCCAGCTCTAATATGGTGACATTAATTGTCCCTCTATCACTGGGTAATTATGAAGATTGAATGAGTTTTTGTAAGGCTCTTACATGAATGCTGGGCATGTTAGCTCTTCTTGTGAGACTCTCTTAGTCCATTTTCTTCCTCTTAATGGGGACTATTGGACAACACTGTCCAGACTTGAATGGTTTGTGTGTATTGGGCTGTGCTAAGCAGCTCTGGGGGTCTGTAGAGGAATGAATTTAAGAGGAGCCTACATTAAGAATTTAGACTGAGGACAAATAAGAGTTTTGATGAAAATGACAACTAAAATTTATAGAACATTGCATTTTATTTCTTGCCCTAGGCTGCGGCAAAGAGGTGAGAGAATGTTTGATCAGCTTGAAACATTTCCTGTCATCTCAGCCCCAACACTATGAACTTGGATTAAAAATGAGCGCTGCTTTGGCAGTGCACACCACGGAAAGGCACACTCCTCGGAAGAAGTTCGTCTCCAAGGAGTAAGTACAGGCTTGGTCTTTGATGAATACTGAAAGCCAAAATCAGTCCTTGAAATGAATTTCTGAAGAAGAGCTTTAGGGTTAAGATCCACTGCTCATAACATTTAAAAAGCTTGCTTTTTAAAAGGAAACTCCATTCATTTTAAATCAGTGATTTTCAACGGGTCTGCCACAAGAATTTTTAAAACATGCAATATCTGACTATTTAATCAGGGGCACTGACCTCTTTTCCCTCATATTGTGAAATAAAAAATGACAACCAACTGACAACAGCCATCTCGTATGAATGAATCAAGATGATATCTACTCTTTTTTGTCAGACTGGCAAAAAAAATTTTTTTTGATATGCTGCAGAATTTTAGTAATTAGTTTATGTGTGCCATGGGATGAAAATGGTTGCAAATGACTGCTTTAAATCATAAAAATTTAGAGCCAGAAGGCATTTTAGAGATCATTCCTTATTCACCTAATGAGAAGAACTTGCTAACTGGGGCTGAAGTTTAATAAGCAAGTTCTGAACAAGCCCCTGGCATTTTCTCAAGTGTTCTTAGGTGTTTAGTTCCTCCCTCCCTCAACTGAGCCTTCTGAATGGACTTCTACAAATTTGCTGCAAATTCCCATTAACCACACTTTGCCAGGTCACTCTCAATAAAAGGAGACTTACTAAACAAACAAATAACAGAAAATAAGAGAAGACTATTTCTAAATAATGATATCGGGTCATCTTGGACATATGTGCCTTTGCAGCAAATGCAGACTTTGCAATTACATGTAGGATTTCATTCCAAAGCAAGTTGTGGTCAGTGTTAAGTGATAATGAAAGATCTATTCTGTACCGTTGACCCACATTCCCGCTGCTCTTTGGATAAAGAAAACTGTTTACTGTGGACAAAAGATGATACCAGTAAGACACAATTACTGTGTAGGCTGCCTAACAGAGTAGCAATTATGTTCCCAGCTTTGGACATTTTCCTCTGTGGTCTAGAAATCTGGAATTCCATCTTTTAAAAAAGTATTTTAAAATTCTACATATGATGTGAAATGTCAGGGAGGGAAATAGAGCAAGCCTTTTTTAAAGTTCTTATTTCACACAGGGCACTGAAAGCTGTGATTTTCATGTGTTCTCTGATGAGACCTCATGACAGTTGTGGAAGTTAGTGTGTTAATACTTAGCAAAACTGTTTTGCTCAGTTGCATCTGCCTCCAAACCTCTTGGTCAGTATTATTAGACCCATGCTGCTTATGAAGGTGCAGAATGAATGTAGTATTACATGAGGCGTTTTAGGCTGTAGGCACATCAGGCTCTTTGGTGTTTGCTTTGTCCATTTTGCTTTAAGCTCCACTGAGAGTAGAAACACTGTCTTATTCATCATTATACCTATCATCACACATTGTCCCCTGGAGCACAGAGGAATGCTGTAGGTCTGCAATAACTGGAAAGATTACAATATTAACATCTGATTGTATGATTATAGGCTTTACCAGACTTTTAATACCTAAATTTTTGAATGTTTTGTTAATAGAAAATTAAGTAGGACTTAACATACTGTCCTATCTTAGAACTCAGTAGTTGCTAAATAAACCTTAGTTATTTTTCATTTCTTTATGCAGTCCTGGAGGTGAGATGAGAAAGGGTAGTGTGAAGAGGAAGCATGGTGAATTAGGAGATGTATTCTGGATTTTTGAGTATACGTGAAGGTTTACTACAATGAAAATAGCACCATTAGTGTCAAATGGAATCAAATGTGCTAATGAGGATTGGTACCATCATTTAAGCATCAATTATGTCATTGTCTCTATGAAGAAATTAACTGAATCTTAAATAATTTACAATAAACTTTGGGACCAAGATTAGTCTATATTTTGTCTGAACTGCCTAGGATTCATAAGCATTTTCAGGTTATAAATATGTCAAAATTATTCAAGGCAGCAAGGTTTTCTGAGGAAATGCTGAATAATTTTAACTTTCCACATTCATTATTTAGTATTCATGAAATAATATTTTCACAGCACATATTTACACAAGAAATATTATCATGGTGACTAATTACTAAATATGGTTTCAGTTGGGAGACATATTACAAGATAATAGACCAGATGATGTTTGAAAACACTACATCTTGTGTGAGAAGCAGGTCTAGAGAACTTGCCTATAGATAAAGCCTAATTTTAAGCCCTTGCTTAGAAAACATGTAGAAATTCCTTGCTCAAATGTGTTTATAGTTTTATAAATGGCGTGAGGCAAAAGTCTGACACAAGTAGGAAAGAATCAGGTTCAACCACAGAAAGAACCCAGGTTGTGTGTTTCATGGGTCAGGCAGCAGGTTCCACCTCAGGGCGTCAGCTTCTCAGAGAAGCTGGAAAATGTGTTGAGGGGACATTGCCACTGAAACTCCTTTGAAGCTGCTGGGATTTCTTCAAAGTATTGTGAGGGTTAAAAGCCTCTGTTTTTTCAAGTGCCCCGCTGGAAGATTGGGACTGATTGAACCCAGATGGAACCAGAGCCTTACCTTTTGCTCCTCACTCAATTCTCCAGACAGAATTCTTGGTGCTCTAAGTGTGCGTTGAAGTGGCTACATGTGGCATCTGGATGATGAGAAAACTATTGCTTTCCTTTTGGGTAATTAAGATGTGGGAAGAAGCTCTTGGAGGCATTCAAAACAAAGCAAAATACAACTCCAACAATAACCCCAAATCAGGAGAAAAAGAAACAGTCACCCTGCTGACCTCGGAGAACCCTGTGAAAATCTACCCACTGATACTTCGCCATTTTGCCCCCTCTTGACTGGCTTGGACTCTTTTTACTGTCTCTTTCATCTCTATTTTTGGGCAGCTTTCATATCCCAGAGTTTGTGATCTCTTATATTGATATCAGTTAGTACTGAGGGGAGCAAAAGGGGTTTGGGGGTTCCCCCAAAATAGTGATTGGTCCTCATTCCAGTAGCTAAAGGTCATTACAGCCACCAGGTGGATGTTCAGAGATGAGAGTCAGGGATTATAACCTGTAAGAACTGGAAAAGCCCTATGGTAGGAACAGCCAGGGAGAGGGAGCCTTGGGACAGGCAAAGAAGCTGGAGGCTAAATTGGGTATTTGTATATGTATTTCAAGGAGCCCTCTAGGTGAGGTGGAGTGAGACTAGTGGAAGGGCTAGAAGGGGGTTGAAATTAGAAACAGCATCCAAACACCTTGGGGTGTTCAAGGAGGGACAACCCAGCTCAAGAATACTCTGTTTCAATAGCCAAAGATAGCAACAACGAATGAGTCTTCTAGGCAAAGATTTCCTCTGCAAGGTAGCTTCCCTCTTGGATTATAATTTCTCATCCAAACATGATTCATGTATTTCATTCCATATATTCATTTAAAGAGACACTTAAACATCTCATCACATAATAATACCTTTATTACATAGCACCTACCACTTGGTAATTTAGTAACTAGACCATTTCTCTCCCATGTAGGACTGTGTACTTCTAGGTGATGATCCATGCCTATTTGTCAGTGATACTCCAGTGCCTGCAACAAACTGGGCGCTGAAATATTTGCTGAAATAAAATGTTGCATTGGTGTGAGAGTATAGTTGAAATTGAACTATATAACCAAGGAAAACCAAGACCTTGGATAAAGATAGGAAGGAAAGATAGTATGCTGTGATGTTTCACCTATCTTCTCCAAAATATATTATGATTTCACTTAACTTCCTTTACAAATATAATGCCTTCTCTTGAACCACAAATGAATATTCTTCTTTTACTACACTTGATCTTAACCAAAAGGCCAAGAAGCGATGAATATTCTTCTTTTATTCCAAGTTAAGATTAACTTGGAAATCTAATCACTGAATATTGAAATGTAGTTGGAAAAGGTTGACAAGTTCTAGAAAAGAAGGTCCTCTCTCACAGTCCAGGAGCCCTGGGGGATGTCCAACTGACGGCTTAGGTCCGCTCTCCTTGAGGAGCGGGTCTAAGCTGTCAGTTGGACATACTAAGCACTGCCACAGGGGCAGAAGAGGCTCCCGCCACCGCCTCTGTGCTTGCCAGCTGTGAGCCTGGCTTCTGGCTGAGCAGCACTCTCCCTGTGGGAGCGCATTGACCACCAGGGTGCAAATCCTGCATTGAGCATCTGCCCCCTGGTGGTCAGGGCATGTCATAGCCTTAGCATATCATTAGCATATTTTGCTTTGATTGGTTGAACGGACAACCGGAAGACCAGACACTTAGCATATTAGGTTTGTATTATATAGAACTGGGGGCCCGGTGTACAAAAATTTGTGCGCTTGGGGGGGAAGGGGGGGTTCCTCAGCCCGGCCTGTGCCCTCTCACAGTCTGGGACCCCTCAGGAGATAATGACCTGCTGGCTTAGGCCTGCTCCCGGGTGGCAGAGGGCAGGCCGAATCCCTAGGTGCAGTCCCTGTTCAGGCTCAGAGCAGGGCCGATTGGGGAGTTGGGGCGCCGCCCCCTGTCATGCACAAAGCAGGGCGGATTGGGAGGTTGCGATGCCCCCCTCAGTCACACTCAGGGTAGGGCCGATTGGGGGGTGGGGGCACCGCCCCCTGTCACACTCAAGGCAGGGTCGATGGGGAGGTTGCGGTGCCACCCCCTGTCACACACAGAGCCGCAGGGTGATCAGGGGGTTGGGGCACCGCCCCCTGTCACACTCAAGGCAGGGTCGATGGGGAGGTTGCGGTGCCACCCCCTGTCACACACAGAGCCGCAGGGTGATCAGGGGGTTGGGGCACCGCCCCCTGTCACACTCAAGGCAGGGTCGATGGGGAGGTTGCGGTGCCACCCCCTGTCACACACAGAGCCGCAGGGTGATCAGGGGGTTGGGGAGCTCCCCTCTATCAGGCACAGAGCAGGGCAGATAGGGAGGTTGTGGCCCCGCCCCCTGTCACACACAAAGCAGCAGGGCAATCAGGGGTTTTGGTCGCTGCCCCTGTCATGCTGATCCCCGTGCAGGGAAGCCTCGCGGCTCCACTGATCCCGGTGCTGGGAGGCATATTACCCTTTTACTATATAGGATAGAGGCCTGGTGCACGGGTGGGGGCTGGCTGGTTTGCCTGAAGGGTGTCCTGGATCAGGGTGAGGGTCCCCACTGGGGTGCCGGGCCAGTCTGGGTGTGGGGCTGGGGGCTGTTTTCAGGCTGGCGGGTGACTGCTCCTTTTTTCTTTTCTTTTTTTATTCTGGGCCAGTTTTAGCTCTGAGGCTTGGCTCCAGCTCTTAGACTTCTGCTGCTGAAAGCAGGTATCGGTTTGTTTGGGTTCTATAATCGAAACACTGTTTCAACTCCAGCTCTGAGATCCCGGCTGGCTGAAAGCAGGTTTCTGGGGTTTTGTTTAGCTTCTATATTTGTAACAATGTTTCAAACTGCAAGCTCAGAGGCCGGCAGCTGCAGGCGGGGAATGTTGGAGTCCTCTGGCACTGAAGCAAGCAAGCCTCAGGTTTGCTTCAAGCTGCCTGGCTGCTGGCCTCCATCTTGGCTGGCAGTTAATTTGCATATCGCCCTGATTAGCCAATGGGAAGGGTAGCAGAGGTATGGCTAATTACCATGTTTCTCTTTTATTAGATAGGATTGATGTTCTTCTTTCTCTCTCACTCTCTCTTCCTCCCTCCCTCCCTCCTTTACTCCCTTTCTCTTTCTCTTTATAAAGTCAATAAACATATTCTTGGGTGAGGATAAAAAAACAAAAACAGAGTCATCAAAATTAGGATTCTGATTAAAATTGCATTGAATAAATAATATTGATTCAACTAAATTTTTGAAAAAATTTTTTATAAATATTTGAATATTCATGTATTAATTAGTGTATATTTGTTTTCTCTCTTAAATGACTTTCTAATGCTGGTTTTTCCACTACTTGTTTTTTAACATGTAACTTTTATTATGAACGGCACTTTAAATACAAATCATAAATACACAGGTCAGTGAATTATCACAATGGTATTATAAGCCTTTTAAATTTCTCTCATACTGATGGGTTGAAAATTATACTGATTTATGATCTTAGTTTGTATTTCCTTTATTACTATTGAGGTTGGACAGTTTTCATAATTTATTGATCATTTAGTTAGTCTTTTACTTATTATTCTTTTTGTGAAATGCCTATTCAAGTCTATGACATTCTCTTTAATGATGATTTGTAGTAGCTCTTTAGTCTGTGTATAAGTGCTTTGTTGGTTATAAGTATTACAGATACCTTCACTAATCCTGTAATTTGTTTGTTTGTTTATTTATTTATTTATTTTTGTATTGGAATCTTTTAAAAAATTTATCTGTATTGTTGAGAGTATTACAGATGTCTCTTGTTTTGTTTTTTGTCTTTTTTTCCCCATTGAACACCTCCACCCCACACCCACCAATCCCAAGCCTTCATTACACTATTGTCTGTGTCCATAAGTTATACATATATGCATATAAGTTCCCTGGTTAAACTCGCCTCCCCCCACCCCTGCCTCCACTCCAAGATTCCATCATCTGTTCCATGCTTCTGTGTCTCTGGTTCTATTTTGTTCATCAGTTTATTTTGTTCATTAGATTGCACATATAAGTGAGATCACATGATATTTATCTTTCTCTGATTGGCTTATTTTGCTTAGCATAATATTCTCCAGCTCCATCAATGCTATCTCAAGGGGTAAGAGTCCTTAATTTTTACAGCTTCATAGTATTTCATTGTGTAAATGTACCACAGCTTTCTTATCCACTCATCTGCTGATGGGCACTTGGGCTGTTTCCAGATCTTAGCTATTGTAAATTGTGCTGCTATGAACATAGGGGTGCATATATTCTTTCTGACTGATGTTTTGGGTTTCTTAGGATATATTCCAAGCAGGTGGATTACTGGGTCAAATGTGAGTTCCATTTGTAATTTTTTGAGGAAACTCCATACTGTTTTCCACTGTGGCTGCACCAGTCTGCATTCCCACCAGCAGTGTATGAGGGTTCCCTTTTCTCCACATCCTCATCAACACATATTGCTTGTTGATTTGTTGATGATAGCCATTCTGACAGGTGTCAGATGATACCTTGTTGCTGATTAGTGACTTTGAGCATTTTTTCCCATATCTCTCTTGGCCTCCCGTATGTCCACTTTGGAGAAGTGTCTATTTAGGTTCTTTGCCCATTTTTTAAATTGGATTGTTTGTCTTCCTTTTGTTAAGATGTATAAGTTCCTTATATATTTTTGACATTAACCCCTTATCTGATGTATCATTGGAAAATATGTTCTCCTATGTAGTGGGCTGTCTGTTTACTTTGTTGATAGTTTCTTTTGCTGTGCATAATATTTTGTATTGGAATCTTTCAGTAGAGATTCTTAATTTCGCTGTAATCTAATTTCTCAGTGTCATTCCCTATCACTAGGACTTTTCATATTCCCTTGTAACGACTTCAATATCCTAAAGATATGCTAACATTTTTCTCTAGAAACTTTGTTTGATATTTAAATCTTAAATACACCTAAAATTAATTATTATATATAATATGAAGTGGGGTCTAGTTTCATTTACTTCAAATTGGATATCCAATTGATGCAGAACCATTTATGGAAAGTCTCATATTCCCCTAAGTGCTTTGCAGTGTTATCTTTATCATAAATCATGAAATATGTGTAATTTATTCCTGGACTCTTTAATTAGTTGTATTGGTCTACTTGTATATCCTTGAGGCAATACCATACTGTTTTAGTTACTGCAGTTATATATCTGGTTGAGTAAGTACTCCCAACTTGTTCTATATTGGTTATTCTTGATCTTTTGCATTTTAAGATGGAGTTTATATTACCAACTTCTACCAAAAGCTGTAGAAATTCACACCCATAGACAAATTTTGAATTTATAAGTAAATTTTGGCAGAATTGACATATTTATAACATCAAGTTTTCCAATTCATAAAAATGATTATATGCCTCTATTTATTTAGATGTTATTTAATTTATCTCAGTAATGTTTTATAATTTATTGATTCCTAGGTATTTAATGTTGTGATGCTATTATAAATACAATTTAAAAATATTTACAATTATGTATCTATTATATAGAAACAAAATTGATTCTTATATACTGATTTTTGTTTCTAGAACTCTTGCTTTATGACATTAACTGTGATAATTTTAATGTTCATTTAAAAAGCTTACGATCATATTATTACAGAGGAAACATTTAGAAGAAAACTTGCTTCTACCTTTTCATTATATTCTCTTTTCATTGTCCTTTAAAAATATGTTAAGTCACCCTAGCAAGTTTCTCAGTGGTTAGAGCATCAGCCTGCAGAATAATGGTTCGTGGGTTCTATTCTAGTTAAGGGCATGTACCTTGGTTGCAGGCTTGATCCCTGACCCTGGTTGGGTGTAAGCAGAAGGCAACTAGTCAATGTGAGGTGTTTCTCTCACATTGATGTTTCTCTCTCTGTCTCTCCCCTTCCCTTACATTCTCTCTCTCTAAAAAAAAAAATCAATGGGAAAAAAATCCTCTGGTGAGGATTAACTAAAAATAAATACAGGTCATGTGATATACTTGACTTTATACCTTCTTTTTTTGTTATTTATTTTTCTCCATTTCCCTTCTTTTGTTGGCTTGATAAAATTTTCTCTGTTCCCTTTTTATTTGCTTGTCAGTTTGGAAATTAGAGAATACTTTTAAGTTTTTATAAATAAATGCACTAGAGGCCTGGTGCACAAAATTCGTGCATGAAGGGGGTCCCCTGAGCCCAGCCTGCACCCTCTCCAATCTGGGACCCCTCGGTGGATGTCGAACTGCCAGTTTAGGCCTGATCCTGGGCCTAAACCGGCAGTGGCAGTCAGACATCCCCTGAGGGGTCCAAGATTGTGAGAGGGTGCAGGCCAGGCTAAGGGACCTCCCCCGCCCCATGCACAAATTTCGTGCACTGGGCCTCTAGTCCTATACAATAAAAGGCTAATATGCAAATTGACTGAATGGTGGAACGACCGGTCACTATGACATGCACTGACCACCAGGGGGCAGACACTCAATGCAGGAGCTGCCCCCTGGTGGCCAGTGCGC
>NW_006285613.1:285010-287630 GCF_000327345.1 Myotis davidii
CCCACCAGCCTGGTTGCCCCATGCAGCCTGCTGCTCAGTCCTTTGGTCATCCCTCACTAACCCCCTGCCAGCCTGGTCACCCCCCTTGCAGCCTGCTTGTTCACTCATTTGGTTGTCCCTCACTAACTCTCCTGCCAGCCTGGTCATAGGCAGCCATCTAGTGAGGTGTGATGGTCAATTTACATATTACTTCTTAATTAAATAGGATAAGCCCATGTAACCAGCACCACAAAAAAAAACATAGAATATTTCCATCACCCCAGAAAATTTTCTCACATATCTTTACATTCAAATTCTTGACTCCTTGCCTCATGCAACCACTAATTTTTTTCTCTATGGGTTAGTTTTGCATATTCTAAAATTTTATATGAATAAATTTTTTTAGTATATATTCTTTTGATCTTGGTTTATTTTGTTAATCATAATAATTTTCAATTCAGTTATGTTGTTTCACATATTAGTAATTCATTCTGTTTTATTACAGAGTAGTACCCCATTATATGGATATGTTTGTTTATCCTTTAATCTTTTGATGGATATTTGGGTTGTTCTATCTTTTGGCTATTATGAATAAAGCTTCTGAGAATAATTATGTCAAAGATTTTTATAAACACATTTTCATTACTTTTTGGTAAATATCTAAGAGTGCAATTTGTGTGTCAAATATTCACTACTATGATTGTACCATTTTAAACTGCCATGAGTGATGTATAACAGCTCCTCATGTTTCACATCCATATCAGCAGTTGGTATCAGCCTTTTTAATGTTAACAATTGTACTGGGCTTATCGTGGGGTCTCATTGTTTTAATTAGTATTTCCATTATGAGTAATGATGTAGAGCATCCTTCTGTATACTTATTAGCCATGCATATGTCTTCTTTGTGATTTTTTTCTTTTTCCTCTCTCTCTCTTTTTTATTTTTATTTTATTTTATTTTTTTTAGAAAGGGAGGAAGAGGGGAAAGAGATAGAAACATTCCATCAATGTAAGAGAGATTCATTAATTGGTTGCTTACCATATGCACCCCCACTGGGGATCGAACCTGCAGTCTAGGTGTGTGCTCTGACTGGGAATCAAACCTATGACCTTTCAGTACATGGGATGATGCTCTAACCAACTGAGCCACACTGGTTTGGGGTGGTTACCTTGTTTTTCAATTGGATTAAACTTCTTTCTATTGAGTTGTAAGAGTTCTTTATATATTATAGACATTAAGTCTTTTACCAGATGTACCATAGATGTTACAAAAATTTTCCTCATTTTTTGACTGGGCTTTTCCACTTTCTTAGTGGTGTTTTTTAAAAATTTATCTCTATTGTTGAGAGTGTTACAGATTTCCTCTCTCTCCAACCCCCATTGGCCCCTGCACTTTGGTTTTGAACAGCAAACATTTAAAATTTTTCTAACATGCCAAAACCGGTTTGGCTCAGTGGATAGAGCGTCGGCCTGCGGACTGAAAGGTCCCAGGTTCGATTCCGGTCAAGGGCATGTACCTGGTTGCGGGCACATCCCCGGTGGGGGATGTGCAGGAGGCGACTAATCGATGGTTCTCTCTCATCGATGTTTCTGACTCTCTATCTCTCTCCCTTTCTCTCTGTAAAAAATCAATAAAATATATTTAAAAAAATAAATAAAATTTTTCTAACATGCTATTAATTCCTTCCTTAAAAATGGTTTATTTCCATGGGTTCTCTTTTTGAAATCTTTGCCTCTCTCAGGGTTCCAAAGGATTGCTATTCTGTATGTTTTTCTAGAAGTATTATGGTTTTAAAGTTTATATTTAGATTGATGATCCATTTGGAGTTGATTTTTTTATGCAATATAAAGTAAGGGAAAAGTTAGTTATTTTATTCTAATATCCAGTTGTTCAGTACCATTAGATGAAAACACAAATTTTCTCTCCAAATTACCTTGGTGACTTTATTAAAAATAACAAAATCCTAACCCCAAAAGAGTCCTCTCCCAGCCCCAAACGTAACAGATATATGTAGGTCTATATTTGGATTATCTATTTCATATATATATATATGTATACACACACACACACACACACACAGACACACACACACACACACACTAATAAAAGAGAAACATGCAAATTAACTATTACTCTGCCACTCCACTACAGCCACAAGCCAATCAGGAGCAAGTATGCAAATTAACCCAACTAAGATGGCGGCAGCCATGGAGCTGGAGTGAGCAGGAAGCTTGGGTTGCCCCTGGCAATGAAAGAAGCCAAGCTTCCCACCTGCTCTGGCCGGCCTTGGGCTCTGCTCAAGGCTACAAAGTTTCAATTATAGAAGATAAATAAATCCCAGATACCTGCTTCCAGCCTGCCCTGGACTCCCCTCAAGGAGGTGCTGAAAAAAAAAAAAGGAGAGGCTGGGAGCTTGGATCACGGGGGGGCATGGCCAGCCAGAAAACGACCATCAGTCTCTCACACTGGCTGGCCAGGCACCCCAGCAGGATCCCCCCACCCTGAAAGGGCTGTGGGCAGCCTAAAAATGGCCCTCAGCCCCTCATGCAGGCTGGCCACACCCCCATGGGGTGAGGGTCCCCGCTGGGGGGCTTGGCCAGCTTGCAAACAGCCATCCGCCCCTCACCCAGGGCGGCCAGGC
>NW_006285613.1:287760-291356 GCF_000327345.1 Myotis davidii
AGTCGTGGAGGCAGGGGCTGAGCAGAGGTGATTAGGGGTGATCAGGCAGGCAGGTGAATGGTTAGGGATGATCAGGCAGGCAGGTGAGCAGTTAGGAGTGATCAGGTAGGCAGGCAGAGTAGTTAGCAGTGATAAGGCAGGCAGGTGAGTAATTAGGGTTGATCAGGCAGGCAGATTGGTTTGGGATGATGAAGCATTCAGGTGAGTGGCTAGGGGTGACCAGGCCGGCAGCAGAGTGGTTAGGGGCAATCAGTCAGGCAGGCTGGCAGGTGAGTGGTTAGGGGCCAGCAGTCCCGGATTGTGAGAGGGATGTCTGACTGCTGGTTTAGGCCTGATCCCTGTAAACTGGCAGTAGGACATCCTTTGAGGGGTCCCAGATTGGAGAGGATGCAGGCCGGGCTGAGGGACACCCACCTCCCTCATGCATGAATTTCGTGCACCGGGCCACTAATTATATATATATAATGCTACTATCATTTTCTTGACCACTGTAGCTTGATATAATGTCTTAAAATCAGAGAATTTAGATCTTCAAACTTTGTTCTTCAAATTCAAAATTGTTTCAGATATTTTAGGTTCTTTCTATTTTCATGTAATTTTTAGGATCAGTTTGTCAACTCAAAAAGGCCTCATGGGTCCTGGAAGGTGTTACTCAGTGGTTAGAATGTTGGCCTGTGCACTGAAGCATTGTGAGTTCGATTCCCGGTCAAGGGCACATACCTGAGTTGCAGGTTTGATCCCCGGTCCTTGTTGGGGCATGTGCAGTAGGCAACCAATTGATGTGTCTTTCTCACGACATTTTTATTGCAATTACATTGAATTTATAGATCAATTAGAGGAGAATTGACATCTTAATTTTAAATCAATCATTCCACAGACATGATATATGTCTGCATTCATTTAGGTCTTTGTTTTCTCAGCAACATTTTGTGGTTTTTCAGTGAGGAGGTCTTGTATATGTATTTGATGTTTATTCTCAGTATTTCACTTTTTAATACTATTGTAAATGGTATTTAGTTTTATAAATTTTCCAGTTTATTGGAACATCAACATTGTTGTTAGTAGTCTACAAAAATATGGTTGATCTTTTTACATTTACTTTATATACTGTGACTGTGTTATATTCACTTATTAGTTCCCATAACTTATTTTGTAATTCTGTAGGATTTCCTATGTACAAAATTATGTCATCAATGAACAAAGAAAGTTTTATTTCTTCCTTCCTAGTTGGAATGCCTTTTCTTTTTTTCTTGACTTATAGCCAGATTGGCTAGGTCTCATATAATATATAAGAATAGAGAGAGCAGATAGACTTGCCTTGTTCTCACTGTGTATGACTTGTAATTCATTTTTATTGTCTTTTATTTATGTATATCCATTCTAATTTTTTATTGCAAGCACATTATTTCTTATCTAAGGAACCATAAAAAACACACAAAGGAAATGCTGATCTCTGACTATTAAAACTAATTTTCACAGATAAAAATATTGTTTTTCAAGATTTAAACAAAGAATCTTATGGTTTTTCTTCCTTGAGATAAAGTATGTGTATAGTTTTAAAATCTCAGATATTAGTATAGCTTTGGTTTTGTAGGCTGTGACTCTGAGAGTAAAATGTATACAGATCATGGTAAAGATGAAATCATTTTTTTGACCTCTAAGGATATATCATTCACCCCTCTATCAATTCAGCCATAGATACTCTTATTGGCTGCTAAGAGACTGAAACTTGTAGGTTGTTTTGCTCCACTGGTGGATTTGGGTGCCTGAATATACGCTCATGTTTTTAATTGCAGCTTTTTGCTATTGGATTTTTAAATTTGGGAACTAGAATTCACATCTAAAAGTGTTTCTTAATATTTAAGTCAAACAGAATTTTTGTTGTGGTGAACTTATTTACTTTACAGCCATATCCTTTAATAACACTATCCTGAAAGATGGGAATACTTGGCATGATTTTGCCTATGAACCATGTACACGTATAAAAGTGTTTTTGGAATGACACACAACCTTATTGCAAACTGCCTTGCACATAATTCCCTTTGATTGCTGAAATTGGGTCTTGATGCTTAAATTCTCTCTGTTTGTAGAACACCTACTTCTAAAAATCACTTTTTATGCATAAACTTTTGCCTCAGTTTTCTCAAATTACTGTTGTTGCTCATTTATTTTACTTTTGTTTCACCTTCTGCTTCTTGGCATTTGTGGTTCCTTTCCAGATCTTCTAAGACCTAGAATGAAAGATATAAGATATGTGAATATAGCTCTCATGCTGTTAAATTTCCCAGTAAGCCAACACAAAGTAAGTGGGGGGTGGGGGCAGGATTAACACATGTTAATTACTTGTTTAATAACTTCTGCCGGTCTTCATTAGTTTGGCTTCTTAATTTTCATTAATCTCATTCTGATTTCATTAAGATTCTGACTATTTACTTACAGAGCTGCCTTATACTTTAGGTGAAGATGTTTTTCAGTGTACCTGTTATTTCTTAGGCTGGTTTACTTCACATTGATTCCAGCCCACTGTTGGAACGCTATTTTTGGAGTCAGGAGGTCTGGCTTTTTGTTCTTATTGTGCTTTTAACTAGTGGTGTGATCCTGTATAAGATACTAACCTTTCTGGGATTCAGTTTTCTCATTTGTTAGATGAGAAGATTGGTCTAGATCAGTGACGGCGAACCTTTTGAGCTCAGCGTGTCAGCATTTTGAAAAATCCTAACTTAACTCTGGTGCTGTGTCACATGTAGAAATTTTTTGATATTTGCAACCATAGTAAAACAAAGATGTATATTTTTGATATTTATTTTATATATTTAAATACCATTTAACAAAGAAAAATCAACCGAAAAAATGAGTTCACGTGTCACCTCTGACACGCATGTCATAGGTTCGCCATCACTGGTCTAGATAAATAAATTTCAACCTTTTTCATCTCATGGTACACATAAACTAATTATTAAAATTCTATGGCATACCAAAAATACATGCTGGTTTTTTTTTTTGCTGATCTGGCACAAATAACAGGTATAATTTTGATTCACTCACACAGGACAGCTATTGTTATGTTGGCTGTTGTCATTTTTTAATTTGACAATTTAAAGGTGAACCCTTGACTACATAGTCAGGTAGTGCATGTTTTAAACAATTCTTATGGCACACCAGTTGAAAATCACTGGTCTAGATGTTCTCTGAGATCCTTCCAGTTCCATTACCTCAGGATTATAAATTAATTAAAGTTTCTCATTGGAAATTTCAGTCTCCAAATGGACTCATAATTGAAAATTATATGTGGTTATTTGGTTTCTATGTCAATTTTTTTTTCTGCATGGACACATCACACAAATTATGTCAAATGAATTATTTTAAAGAGTATAAAGTCAGTGCAAGTGTAGTATCAGCTAGTATGATAGATGAAAAATGATGCATATGTCATTAAAGGAGAAAGAAATTCATGCAGTTATATTAAATCATTGCTATTGTATTTTTTGTCTACCAAGAGGAAAACAAAAACCATTTTGTCACATTACTAATTCCCAGATGAGAATGTTTTGCAATGTGCACTCTGAAACTGCAGCAGATTCTGACAAATCTTTACA
>NW_006285613.1:291638-300301 GCF_000327345.1 Myotis davidii
CAGAAGAAGCCAAGGTTCCCGGCCTTGCGGCAGCCCAGCTCTGAGCTCCGGATGCAACAATGTTGCAATTATAGAAGCTAAACAAGCTCCGGATAGCTGCTTTTAGCTGGCAGCGGGCTCAGAGCTTAGAGCGGCAGTAACAGCCTTCATCTCCTGGGGACAAATATTGCACCTGCCCGCATACACAAGCTACCTTAACCTGAAAACCAACAGGCAAAGCGGGGCATAAGCCCCACCCCCAGCCGGGACCTGTGTGTGCCACCTGAGCCCCCAGCCAGGACCCCCATGCCACTTAAGCCCTGCACTGCTAAGTCCCGCCCCCAGTCGGGACCTTATGACTATTGGAGAGAAGGAAAGTGCCTCTGGGCCCTGGGTAGCTGTGGTGATCTGGCCATTGGTAAGTAGAAATGTGCAGCCTGTAGGCAGCCCCCAGCTGCGCCTGATCCAGGAGCAGGAAAGCCCGGCCTGAGGGCAGCCCTTAGCTGGGCCTGATCCAGGAGCAGGAAAGCCTGGCCTGCGAGCAGCCCCCAACTGGGTCTGCTCCCCTGTCACCATGGGGATCAGGGAGCAGGAGAGCAAGCCTGGTTTGCGGGCAGCTCTAAGCTGGGCCTGCTACCCATTGCCATGGAGACCTGGAAGCGGGAAAGCCCAGCCTATGGACAGCCCCTAGCTGGGCCTGCTCCCCCTCATCATGGCGATCCTGGACCAGGAAAGCCCGGCTTGCAAGCAGCACCCCCATCCTGGCCATAGCTCAAGGGAGAGTACAACATGCAGTGGAGGCCAGGAGCCTGAGAGATCAACACAGAGGGGCTCCTGCTCCAAACCTCCATGGTGTGGCTGGGGACAGACCCCCACCAGACACACACACACACAGACACACACACACAGTGCCTGCTCTGAGCCTCCAATGTGGCTGGGGGAAGACCCCCAGTGGGGACACACATACACACACACACACACGGGACGCCTGCTCCGAGCATCTGCTGCCAGACTGTGGCCATCAATAGGATATCCACTGAGGGCTCCCGGACTGTGAGAGGGGCAGGCTGGGCTGAGGGAACCCCCAACCCCTAGTAGCTGGGGGTGGGTTGGGCATAACCACCAAGATGGAGCGGCTAGGGGTGGGTTGGGCAAACCCACCAAGCCGGAGCGGCTGGGAGTGGATGGAAAAACCCAGCAGCAGCGGCTGGGTGCGGGTTGGGAAAACCCACCAAGCAGGAGCGGCTGGGGGCGAATTGGGAAATCCCAGCTGCAGTCTGATAATAGCTATCATCCATTCAACTCAACTAAGTTCCAGGTACTATACTATGTACTCTAGCATCCAACATCATTAAACTCTTATAACAATTAGAAGAGTATTGCCCTTGCAGGGACATGGATGCTGAAAATCAGCATGGTTGAGTAGTCTGCCCAAGACCACATAGTAAGAGGAGGAGTTGGAGGAAGATCTCAGATCTGAGATTACAAGGCCTTGCCCTTTTACTGGTTTTAGGCATGGTGTACAACACAGGGCTGTTTAAATATCTTCACTCTGAATAAGAAATTTATCCATTATACTTAATGTATTAGGTTGGTTATAGATTAATATATGCATCTTCTTTCTCCACTGATATTGTATTCTATTAAAATTATTTGCATTATGGTTTTATTTCCTTCTATTGGGCCCACCTCTAGCAAATAAGGCCACAACTTCTCTTGATAATTGCATAGACATACAGGATAAGGCATTTAGGTGAATTTACTCTTATCTTCAGCTGTGGATTCTTTCCTTAAAAATTTTAGCCTATAATCCTTGGCTATAATCATAATTACAGAATCATAAAAGAAAAAAAACCCTTTTGAGATTATATGAGAGTAACCCTTCACTTCACAGAAGAAAAAAATAAGGCCCCCAAAATGTTGAATATTGCCCATGCTAATGCAGCTTGGGGAAGTATTTCAGTTGTTTAAATTGCTAAAAGAAAGAAAGGACCTATGGTTAGGTCTACATAATGACATATAATCCATTAATTAGTCAAATAGAAACTCTACCAACCTACACATTTCTGTAGTCAACTCTTTGATTTGTCCTCTGTTTTTATGGGTAGGGTATCCCTGTTCCTATCAAGGGCTCAAATTCCTCATTTTTGTGTGTGTGCTCTGAATCATAATGTTTCTTAACTTTTAAAGGTTTTGGCTACAGCAATTCCTCCCTCTGTCTCTTGCAGAGAGACAATGGGACAAAACTAGAATAAAAGGTAAGGGTCAACCAGAAGTACACTGAAAAGGTATTTATATTCAAATCAATATACCAAAGACAGACAAAACAGAAGACAAAAGACTCTTCACAGAAAGGATGTCAAATAGCCTATAACACGAACAGTGTTCAACTTCATTGGCAATAAGACTAAAGTAAAGTAAGATCACAATGAGTACCATTACTCAACCAAAAAAGATATAATTAAGAAGACTGAAAATACCAGATGTTGGTGAGGATGTGGAGCAATTGGAACTCCCATATGTTTGGTGAGACTGCAAATTGATACAATAAACTTTGGGACACAGTTTGGCATAATTATACAGAGTTAAAATTAAGCAACCTCAAAAGAAATGCATGGAACTCTGTGCTAAGAGACACATACAAGAATACCCAATATTATTTTTTTATTTCCAATGTTTCTTCTGCTCCTTTCTCTATTTATTTGTCTTCTGATATTCTTTTCCATTATGTATATGTTATACTTTTCATATTGTCCCATAGTCCCTGCATGTCCTGCTCTTCTTTTTTTAAATTATTTGTCCCCCTTCTAATTTTAGTTGAGAAGTTTTTTTGAAGTCTCTTGAAACTCATTGATTCTTTCACTGTCTATGTCCACTCCACTAATGGACCCAGTGAAGGGATCCTTCATTTCTGTTGTAGTGGTTTTGACTTAAAGCATTTCCTTTTATTCTTTTAGAGTTTCCACTTCTCTGCTTACCCTACCCATCAGTTTTTGAATATTGTATACTTTTTCTGTTAGAGGCCTTAACATATAGTTATTTAAATTCCCTATCTGATCATTTCCAACATCTAAGTCATATCTAAGTCTGGTTCAGATTATTGCTTTGTATTTTCATATGTATTTTTCTTGTTTTTTTTTCTATGACCTGTAATTTTTTTGTAGTAAGTTAGACATGTTTTGGTTAATAGGACCTAATGGGCTTTAGTATGGGAATTTATGTGAATCTGGCAAGGACTTGGGCTGTGTTTAATGTTTGCTTTAGCTATAGTTGATAGAGACTTCAATTTCCTGTAATATCTTTGATTTTGTCTCCTCTTAATACTTTGGGCTTCTCTAATAACTCCTTTTTTTTAAAAAAAAATATATTTCATTGATTTTTTACAGAGAGGAAGAGAGAGGAATAGAGAGTTAGAAACATCGATGAGAGAAACATCGATCAGCTGCCTCCTGCACACCCCCTACTGGGTATGTGCCTGCAACCAAGGTACATGCCCTTGGCCGGAATCTGGGATCTTTGAGTCCGTAGGCCAATGTTCTATCCACTGAGCCAAACCAGTTAGGGCTAATAACTCCTTCTTAAAAAGAGTCCATGTCTTTCAAATCTTTCAACTGTAATCCACCATTATCATCCTAAAGCTTTTGGTATGGTAGTAAGATGTGGGAAAGGGGATGTGTTTTATAATCATCTTAATAAATCTTAGCTTGTTAGTGGACCTGTCACTTGGGGCCATGACCTTCACAAGTGTTTCTGCAGTGGTATAACTTTTTTCCTCCACAGCCCCCTGCTCCCTTCCCTGCTGCAACATTCTCAACCTATGGAGCTCTGATTTATATTGGCTGTTTTTGTTTTTTTCTCCGTAGGATGAGACAGAAAGCTATAGGGGGCTGGAGTGTGTATGAATTCCCTTCCCCCAGCCAGGAGAAGGCTCTGGTAATGTCCTTTCCCCTGGAGAGGATGCCTTTGTCACAGAGAAGGTTCTGGGCATATTTCACAATGATTGCTCTTTTCCTCCTCCCTGCCAGAGCCACCAGAGGATCTTTCTGGGATCTTCACCATGAAATTCTGGTGATGCTGGTGATATTCCAGAAGGAACATGGTGGGGGGCAGAGAGAGAAGTTTAGTACTCTCAGGTTAATCCACATACTCAGTCTCCACCAATTTGTCAACATTACTACTTATATGTTCCCCAGTTTGTGGTAATAGTAGATTCTGTTCCAGATAAGCACATGTTGGCTCTGACTTTTTTGGGTGTTCCTGTCTCTCCAGATTTTAGGGTGGTATTTTGCTCTGCAACCTCAGGCTTCTGATGGCTTCAAGAAAAGTTGTTGGTTTTTGATTTTTATTATGTAAGGATGGGAGTGACAACTTCTAAGTTCTTTACTTGTAGGAGCTGAAACTAGAAACTCCCTATATTATTTGTAATAGCTAAAACGCAATTAACCTTTACAAAAGATTAAATAAATACAATGAAATGACATGCAGCAATAAAAATATGCATATAACAAATCATTCCATAATTATTATATTGATCAAGAATAAAAAAAGAAGGAAAAATCACAAAAGGAAAATTATGGAATAGAATTAGATTACAGATAGCAGTTACCATTAGGGAGAAGAGAGGAAGTAATTATTGAGGGAGATTATGAGGAGTATGTTCTATTTCTTGAACTTGGTAGTGGTTATGTAGGTGTTCACTTTGTGATATTTGTTGGGGTGCAGTTTTCTGTTAGTGTGTTATGTTCCAGATTAAAAAATGTTTGAAAAAAGTGACCGCCAGAACTTTTGGTCATATACATTTTCTAAATATGTAAAGATTATTAGGAAGATAGTTTTGCTTAAATACTTTAAACTTGTTTAAAGGTAACTTGACTTTTACACATAAAATCAAAGTCATGCTTCTATTAAGAGAACAAGTTATTTAATATATACATATGTCTTAAATTTAATATTTGAGTTGAGACTATGTAATAGATTTGGAATCCATTTCAGGGTGTGAAACATGGAAGATAATAACATAAAAAAATAAGTAAATGTTCAATAACCTTTGATAATGGGAATGGTTTTAAGGAAACTGCCTTTGTACTCCCATCATGTACCTCATTATTCATCATTCTTGGTACAATGATAGCTCTGCAGGCTAAAGAACATTTCTAGTTACTTATACCCCCCAAAATGGCATGTATCACACCCTCTTCTGGTGTCTTTACCACTCTGGAGTTTTAGCTTCTCTCTGTCTCTGCTTCCCGTTCTCTTCTACTCTCACACTACCTTTACTCATTTGTTTTTTATTACCTGTGGCTTCTACCCACTCATGACTTCTATGTCATGACTGTTAATTATTACTTCTCCCCTGGGTAACCCCTTCAGATTCTCCTTCTGCCCTCAATGTGTTTTGCATTCTGAGTCCCTGGAAAGATCTGCTCAGAGTCCATGGTCTTGCACAGTATGGAGTAGTTGTGTTTGGCAGGTTTCCTCTAGCTTATTGAGAAAGGCTTTTGGGTCAGCGGCTGATCCCTGGGCCTTGAGCCCACAGTAATTTATCATCATGAATGGAAAGTGTAGCTCTCAGAGTATGATGCATTGGCCCATATTGGGAAAATGTTTAGCAAGGACTGTCATGTAGAACAAAGAGAGGGCAGTATTGTTAAGTACCAAGAAAGGAGCACAATTTGTGATTATATGGGAAATGACAGGACAGAGTATCTGGACATCAAGAAGGACCTCAAAAGTCCTAGTTTTCACAGAAAATGGAAGTCCTAGTTTTTTTCAGAAAAAAAGCCTGCTCTATTCACTCCAGGGACTTAAGCAGCTTCAGGGAAATAGCTCATCCTTTTTTGATAGGTAGGGCAGAAGCCCAGAAGGGCTGGGAATTTGGGAGACAATGCTCAGACCTTAGCATTGTGTTCTAAACAAGTAGGGTTAATAAGAGCACATTGCTTTGACTAAAACATTGCATTTGCAAGTGCAGCAGCTGTGCACCTTGTACACCATTTAAGAGGAAGTACTTTCTTAATGCACCAGCTGTAGACATGTTACTCTTGTGTAATCCAGAAACATCATTAAAACTTTATTTGCAAAGCTACTTTGGGCACCTTGGAGCTATTTAAACTCTTCCTGGCACTGGAATTACGTAGGTGCCTTTCCAATTTCTAGTGATGGAACTCCTGACCAAGAATTTGGGAACCTTTTCCATATCTATAATTGAAGTTTGCTCAGAGGGAGTAAAAGCCACAGTTCAGTTGCCCAAAAGGAAGTACCTTTATTTAGATAGTGAGGATTGACATTATTTAATAATAGGAGCTGAAACTATTGTTCCATTTACTGATTTTACATAGATATTGTCCAGACTTTAGCTTCTCTGTAAGTAAAATGGGAACCAATCTTGTAGTAAAATTCCATATGGGTAATGATTTTGACAGAGAAATGACATTAACAAATATGTTTCTTTAAAATATAGGAGGAACATCTGAAATATTACATATCAGTCAATTTTATCAGCTTAATTTTCATTGAGAACACAGGCATTCTTGAACTAGAAAAGTTAATATAACTTCTAGAGATTTAATAATGAGATGGAAATTTTTGTTACATTATATGTGGACTATGAGGCATTTTGACATTACACTAATGAATGTGTATATAGTACACATTAATGAATGTACACAGTATAATGAATATAGTACACCACAGTAATGTACATGTAAATTTTTTTTTAATAAGTCAGTAATGTAAAACATATATTGTGCCCTAACTGGTTTGGCTCAGTGGATAGAGCATCGACCTGTGGACTCAAAGTTCCCAGGTTCAATTCTGGTCAAGGGCATGTACCTTGGTTGTGGGCACATACCCAGTAGGGAGTGTGCAGGAGGCAGCTGATTGATGTTTCTCTCTCATCGATGTTTCTAACTCTCTATCCCTCCCCCTTCCTCTCTGTAAAAAATCAATAAAATATATTTTACAAAAAGCAAAAACAAAAAAACAAAAAAACCCCCATATATTGTAATTTCCTACAGTCTGGTAATGAGTCCTCTAAATGTAGTCAGAAATCTAGATTCAATTGGCATACTTCAAATTGCTGGTGTTCCTTATTAGAAAGGTTATTTCCTGGGTATGATTGGTAAGATAAAAAAAGTAACAAGGTTGCCTGGCCAGCGTGGCTCAATGGTTGAGCATCAACCTATGAACCAGGAAGTCATGGTTTGATTCCCAATAAGGGCACATGACTGATTTGCAGGCTCAGTCCCCGATGTGGGGCGTGCAGATGGCAGCTGATCAATATCTCTCGTCATTGCTGTTTCTTTCTCTCCCCCTTCCTCTCTAAAATCAATAAAAAATATATTTTTAAAAAGTAACAAGGTTGACATGCCTAATTATTTAAAGGAATTTGAGTTATCTGTGTAAGAACTGAATACTTTCCTGGTAAGTTATTAGTGTCTGTTCTGCATCAAAGAACAGAATTTCAATCAACAGTCTCTCTTTCCCCTTACCTTTTTAAAATGTCTACTCATGTGCTATGACTAACTTTGGACACATTAAGCTGTTGTTCAATATTTTTCCTGAATTTGGCAGCACACATTCAAAGTATACAGTATTTATTTGAAAGATTTCTACTGACTCATCAGTTGGGCCATAAAAAACGGAATAGAAAATTGCAATAAGCAATAACCAAAAAAGAACAACTTGGTTCATCCCTGGTACTTGATGGAGAATAGCACATACAAGGTGTCCCAAAAAATGTAAACACACTTTAACAGCTGGAAGCTCCATTTTGAAAATGAAATGTATTTTAATAAACACTGCCTTTATATTATTCAAAGCATGTGTCTACATTATTTGGGACACCCTATAGTTTATGAAATGTACTTCAAGGTCCTTGGTGTGTTTAGTTCTGGAGTTAGGAGTCACAAGCTTGAGGAGTGTGGAGGAGATTCTGTATAGCCATGTCAGGCATTCAGACAAGTGGTGAGCAGCAGTCAGGTTACCTACCCCTGACCTTACAATAAAACCATATCAATGGGCAAATATGGGGGGAGGTGATTGCTGGGCAGCAGGTTTTCTTCCTACTGACACTCAATCTATGCATTTTTTAAAAATTTCCTGGAATTAGCATAATCAGCAATATCATTTTTAAATCAATTTATGAATAGAATGAAACATCCTACAGTCTCTTAGAAGGGGGATGTCCCTTTCAGGCCTGGGACCCATAGACACAGCCAGAATCAGGTCTGCTCCCAGGACCAGGCTATATGGGCAGCAGCTGTGGTTACTCCTCATCAAGAAAACCGTGAGGTAGTTTTTCATGAGACCAAGAGGGCTTGGTGTCCCATGAAGCATAATTCTGGAGAAATCTACACTAATAAAAGACAAATATTCTAATTGACCTTACCTTTGCTATGCCCAAGCCATGCCCACCAGCCAATCAAATTAACCCAACCAAGATGGGGGCCGGCAGCCATGGAGCTGGAGCAAGCAGAAGGCTTGGTTGCCCCAGCGATGGAGGAAGCCAAACTTCCCGCCAGCTCTGGCCGGCTGTGGCCTCCACAAAAGGCAATAAAGTTTCAATTATAGAAGCGAAATAAATCCCAGATACCTGCTTCCAGCCAGTCTCCATTGGGAGCTTGGGTGGCTGGGGCTGTGGCCAGCCTGCAAACAGCCATCAGCCCCTCACCCAGGTTGGCCAC
>NW_006285613.1:300426-307595 GCF_000327345.1 Myotis davidii
GCGCCCCGCTGGCAAGTGGACATCCCCAGAGGGCTCCCGGGCTGCCAGAGGGATGTCTGACTGCCAGCTTAGGCCCAATCCCCTGGGGAGTGGGCCTAAGCCAGCAGGTGGTCATCCCCTGAGGGGTCCCAGACTGTGAGAGGGCACAGGCTGGGCTGAGGGACCCTCCTGAGTGCACAAATTTTTGTGCACCGGGCCTCTAGTAAAAAATAAAGCATGAACACTTTTGGAAAATAGTCTGTAGCCATACATAATGAACCATAGAAGAACAATCATTTCTTTCTAAGGAGGACACATGTTTTTAAATTTTTATTTTTTTTTAGTTCAGAAATTAGGTTGCCTGTATGAGAAATTTCTATTTTAATTTACAAATTTAGTAGTTTAAAATGATGGAGAGTATCAAGCTATAAATAAAGCCTACTGTTATAGATAAAAAGAGAAATGTATAGACTGAAAATGATCCATTTAAAGAAAGTTTTTTTTAAAAAAGTATATTTTTATTGGTTTCAGAGAGGGAGAGGGAAAAGAGATAGAAACATCAATGATGAGAGAGAATCATTGATCAACTGTATCCTGCATGTCCCACACAGAGCAGTGAGCCCACAACCGAGCCATGTGCCCTGACCAAGAATTGAACCACGACTTCCTGGTTCATAGGTTGATGATGCTCAATGACTGAGCTATGTTGGCCAGACTAAAGAAAGTTTTATGGTCGAGCTACTTATTGGGGATCCTCTGGGACTTCTGCTTTTGATCTTCTTGGGAAGAATTGATTGCTGGGATTTTTCTCACATGTAGTTTTCTTCCCACAGGAAACTCTTCTTATCCTTGATACCTTTCCAGTCAAGTAAATGTTCACTTCTGCTCCTCGTTGTTGACATTCTTTTTCACCCACTCTGATTGAACTTACGGACAGTTTCCAATGCCTTAATATTTTGCTGACATTTAATCATTTCATATTTATTAGCTTTGCTTACTAAGTTAAACTTGGTGATCTTGAAAATTCTTTGAAATTTGAAAAATGTCCTTTAAAGAGAGGTCACCATGGGACTAAGATTCTCCAATAAAATTATTGGTGGAATATGACATAGATAAATTGGTAAACCATGACTTACAGCAACTAGCACACCTATGGGGCCTATATTGGTAACTATGTGGTCAATTGGTAAACTGTAAAAATTTTGGTTATTGTTAATACTTTCCAAATATGACTCATTAATTGACTTGAAAATTAAAAATATTTTCCTGTTATCATAGTAGTTTCTTGTTTTAATATGGAAAAAAAGAAACAAAACAAAAAATTCAACCAAACCTTACTTGAAAGGCTCTCTGGATCAGGCCAAAATATTCTATGGTAATAAATAAAATAATTGATAACAGGTGGCCAGTTAAGGTTTACCAGCTGTGATCATAAAGACAAAGAGAGCTTTCATGGTCATGGTCAGGGACTGCAACATATTTTTGATGTCAATAGCAGCTTTGTAAGGATAGGGAATAAGAACACAATAGAATACTGTATCAGCAGAATAATACCAAATGCTGGGAAAATGAAAATCTAGTGTCATTTTATTTTTTTAACTTAAAATAGTGCCTTACATTTCTTATAGTAAATCCTTACCTTATTCCCCACTTTTTTCCTCATAGATGTAAGAATTTACATAATTAAAGAGAAGAGCCTTATTTATTTATTTATTTTACTAATTAGAAGATGGTTGATGATCAGAGTTAAGGAAAAATTATTTGGGGAAGCATAATTTGTTCTTACAGTAAAAACATGTATTGTTCATATTAGTCATTCTGTAATTTTTTGGAAAGAATAAATTGCTTTATTTATAAACTTATTTTAATCCAATATTTACTTTTTGAAACCATATCTGAGACAATTAGGCTAAGGATTAAATTTGATATATATTTGATTTACCCAGTTATATAATCATAGAGTTGGCAGAAATAAAAAATACCTTAAACAAATCAGACAGATAAATGTTGACTCCATGTTTTAAAAATTAAGGGTGCCCATAAGGACCTTGGTGGTTTTCTAGTACAGTAAGTCTTCCCTCAGTTAATGTTGTTAGGTTCTGTGTAACTTGTTGGTAGGTTCTGTGACTTTAAGTGAAACAACTATAAAGAAACCAATTTTACCATAGGCTAATTGATAAAAATAAGAGGTAAGTTTCTATAGCTTCTCATTAATATTATAGTGAAATGACATAATGAATGAAATGTTATAATGTATGAAACAGTTATTTGAGGACCTGCTGTATTTGATAAAAACTTCAGTTTTCAGGTTAGTGGTATTTAAGTTGTGACTATCCATGACTTTTATACTCTTTTCTCCTATATTGTTGTAGGAAAAAGTCAAAAAGAAAGGTGCCTGCATGTTTTTTCCTACTTAGGGTAGTGCCCTATTTCTCCCTTTCCATGTATTGCCACACTTATTCAAAGAAGATTAATATATTGTGCCATATATGCATTGCTCTCTGATTCTTTGAAATCTTATAATAGAGTAATAAATAACAGCACCAAACATTCACATAGTTTGTGTCAGGCAGTGGTCTCAGCACTTTAAGCATGTTCACTCATGTGATCCTCACACCATCCCTTTAAAGTAGGTGCTATCATTATTTCCATTTTACAGATTCAATGCTGAGGCAGAGAGAGAATAAATAACCCACCTCAGTCACAGAGCTGGCAAAATTTCAGCTGCGATGCAGACCTACCGAGTCCCATTCCAGAGTTAACGAGGCTGCCTCTCACTCAAGGCTTACTTGCTCTTTAATGACCATATCTAATGATTTCCCCTCTTGTTCCATTGCTTAACATCTTGGTATTGACACTGTTGATTCTCCCTTGGCTTCTGTGACCACAAAGTCATCTGGTTCTACTTGTCTGCTTTCTTTTATTTTTCTTCGTGCGTGCGTGTGTGTGTGTGTGTGTGTGTGTGTGTGTGTGTGTTATTTACTGCTTACATTTTTTGTGCCCTAATTTTATATATTTACCAAGGCACTGTCTTCATTCTCCTTATCTTATTTTTTCACCCCACTGTTGTTCTTTTGGAAATCTCTTCATTTGCCATCTTTTAATAATTCTCATGCATCTATGCCATTCCCAACTTCTGCCTGAATTACTTGCTACATATTGCTCTCTTCTGAAATGTTTCACAGGTACTTTAAAAACAACAGGCCCCTAAATTTATTAGCTCTATTCCCCCCTCCCACATTTTACCCCCACTCTGTGTCTGCACCTCATTTTACTTACTGGCACTACTTTTCTTCCATTCATCTGGACTAGGCACCACCAAAGTTTTCCTCAAAAGCTCTTGATCCCTTACTTCTTGGATATAGTCAGTCATAAGGAATTCTAGACAGAAAGAACAATATGAGGAAAGGATAGAAATATGTATGTTCTTGGCATATTAGGGGAATGGTGAGTAGCCTAGAGGGTCAAAGGGATAAAGAGCAGAGAAAAGAAAGAGGAGATTATAAGAGGTTGATTGAGTAGTTTGCTGACCTTCGAAGGGAAGTGTTCTTGAGGTCAAAATGTGTCTCTTCATCAATACACTTCTCTTCTTTAGAGTAGCCTGGCCTTGGGAAGATATTGAAGTCAGATCTTATCTTCCTTCCTGCAGCTCATGACCTTGGCATTACCAGTACAGCAAGTCCTCACTTAACATTGTGATAGGTTCTTGGAAACCGAGGCTTTAAGCAAAACAATGTGCAATAAAATCAATTTTACTATAGGCTAATTATAGAAACAAGAGTTAAATCCCTGCAGCATATTTCTGGTCACAAAAACATCACCAAACTTCTAAATAAAGACCCAAGACACCTGTAATATGAAACACTGACATAAATGTGAACTATACATACATTTAAGAAAGATTAATGAAAACAAGTAAGATAATTATTTTCCAACTGCTTATTCAAGTTCAGCGTCATGGGTGGCTAGAGCCTATCCTGGCAGCTCAGGGCACCAGGCAGGAACCCACCCTCGACAGGAAGTCCTTCTGAAACCAGAAACAATGGGCCCGAGGCCGCCTGTCACTACTTGAGCCAAATTAAGCAGAGACAGGGATGAATAATATATGAGTGTTTATTCCAATAATGCGGGTGGTATGGGGAGAGCAGTTGGTTACCCTGGAAATTTTGCTCTGACCCCCCTTCACCAGTTGGCTGATTATATAGGCACAAGGGAGAAGATAACTACATGCAGCTGTGAGCTGCAATTGTAACAGGGAAAGGGAAGGGTCGGGTCTGCAGTCCAGCCTTTAGAAGCTCAAAGTCCAATAACAAGGTGGCTAACCTTCTATGATGTTACAAACAGCTCAGCCTGTTTCTGGGACCAGAGAATGGTCAGCATTCCTGAGGCAAACTCCCAGAGGGGGTCAGGGTCCGGGCACAGCAACCAAATCAAAGCGTGTCCTGTCCTTGGTTTGTTCTCAAAATGTGTTTCTTTTCTGTGTAGCGGACCCATTGAAGCATCTTACCATTTCATAGCCTTGTTTCATCTTCCAGTTTCCCAGAGTCTGTAAGAAAACCTCTTATCTACAGTTAGCAAGGTGAATAATTATTAGACAGCTGTGGCTCTATTATTATGGGCCCTTCCCCACGATCACTTCCACTGCAGGTGCACTCACACCCACCCACACTGACTCAGATGGCACAACGTAGACATGCCAGTCCATCTCGCGTGCACATCTTTGGGATGTGGGAGGAAACTGGAGTACCTGGAGAAAACCCACACAGACACAGGGAGAACATACCAACTCCACACAGACAGTGGCCCTGGCTAGAAATCAGTTTTTTTCTCTCACAACAATGTTTCAACAAAATGACATTATTTGAGGACTTGCTGTACTTCCTGAGACCCGGAGACTCTTAGAGATGGATTGACACCAGCCAAGGGGACTAGAAATCAAAATTAAGCTGCAAAAAGGAAGCATTCATCCCAGTGCTTATGTCCCTATTCGGGACCCCCCCTCTAGTTATTAAGCCACTTGGGAAGTGACTATAGTCATCAAAGTATCTTGTGAGCCTGGAGAGAAACAGTGAAGGTAGAAAGTGGTCTGGAAGAGTAGGGAGGATGGATTGCCCTCCATCCCTCTACCCGGAGAGTTGATGCATTACTACCTCCCACAGCAGGGTCTGGTGCCCAGCGCCCAGCTGTCCTGCACCATGCCACGCACACTTGCCAAAGGTTTCTTCTGAAAATTAGACTCCATATCCTTATTCTGGCCATCTCCTTTCCAGCACATAGTCTTGTGTAAGTTAATATTGGAAAGCTAGAGGAAAAGAGACAACTCCTTAGGCTAGGGGAAGCACTCTATCTCTTTTTAAATTTCAAGTCTCTCCTCAATTGGGGGGGGGTGTTGGTGAAATTTAGGCAAATAAATAAAATTTTAGCAAGTCAGAATAGGCAAGCACTTTATCTTGAATAGAGAATCTGTAGTCCTCAGTCATGGCAGTGGCCTTGGTGGGGGTGAGGGCTCTAGTTGATACTAGACTTAACAGAAGGGCAGCCTAGGGAGAACCCTAAGTATAATGGGAGGCTGAAGAATGGAAAGAACCTCAAATGAAGGGTACTTGCTTCCTACCTTTGTAAGATTCTGCTTAGACACGTAGATGCTAGTGCAGGTTTGAGAGTTTCCTGGGTTTTTAAAATTCAAGATTTTCTGTTTTCTTTTGATAAAACTGGAGTAAGAAAATGTGTTCTTAATAACCTTTGCACTTCTTTTAAGGTGTTTGGCTTATTTGTAGATTGTACAACTCTCTCTTACTCCAGCCAGACCAAACAGATACAAAGCATAGAACATAGTAGTTTTTTCACCTCTGAGTAGATATCACTCCCTTTGTGTGTCCTAAGGATTCAGAGGTTAAAAACAGATCATAACTTTGTGATGGGACATATTTTGATATATTATTTCTCTTTGCTTTATTTTTTCTTTGTTATGGTTTCCTCACTATGGTTACTTCACACTTAGTCTGTTTTATAAATTAAGAGCTGGCAATTTGTCAATGAAAAAAAAACCCATAAACTGTTAAAAAAGGATGTGTGGGGGAGGGAGAAATAGGACTAATAAAACATAGAAATCAGAACATATGGTGACCATATTTCCTGAATGAAAAGTCAGTACACAAACTGACCAGTGTGTGTGTATTTGGGGACAATACCACCAAATGTATTAGACCAGGAGTATTCCTGACAGCTTGGCTTGTATGATCTCTAGCCTTAGAGATAGGAACCTATTTGGGAGCTCCCACTGCCAGCTTCGGAGGGCACTGATGGATCCTTGGAGAGGATTAAACTCTTCCACTCTTGCTCTCCAGGCAGTATCTATTCCCTCATTCCTGTGAAAGCAGCAGGCTCCCAATGGCAAAATCACTCACCAAAGTTCAGATGTTTGATAGACTGAATTTTCTAATGTAAAAACTTCAGAAAACATCCATAAGGTTATAAGAGCTTAAGACCTTATACTAGTAATGTTACTCTGCATTAAAAGGATTAAAATCAGGCTTGATTCTCACTGTGTGCTCTTGCTCTCAGAAAGAGATTCATGCAGAGCTATATATACACTTAAAAAGAGCTGGGGGATTTTCTATGAATAGATTTCCTATTAACTATAGGTTCTCGGCCCCTTTATGCTTTAATCTATCTGCCTTATCAATTATTATTATTATTATTATTTTAAATATATATTTTATTGATTTTAGCGAGGAACGGAGGAGAGAGATAGAAACATCAATGATGAGAGAGAATCACTGATTGGCTGCCTTCTGCAGGCAAGTGAGCCTGCAACCCAGGCATATGCCCCTGATTGGAATCAAACCTGGGACCCTTCAGTTTGCAGGCTGACGCTCTATCCACTGAGCCAAACTAGCCAGGGCTCAATTATTATTATTTTTTTAAAACTTTCTTTTTTAACCATTTGTACACCATAAGTATCTATAGATGCAAGTGGTGGACCTTTTATAATTAAATTCAAAATATTGTGGCAGTTAATTTGTTAAAAATCTTTATTGTTGAAAGTATTACATATGTTCTCCTTTTTCCCTCATTGACCCCTTAGTCTGCACCCACTCCCCGCCCAAGGCCTTCACCACCCTATTGTCTATGTCCATGGACTATCATACATGCATTCAAGTCCTTTGATTGATCTCTTTCCACCCACT
>NW_006285613.1:307611-309897 GCF_000327345.1 Myotis davidii
GAAACATTTCTGAGATTCCACAGTCTGTTCCATGCTTCTGTCTCTGGATCTATTTTTTTCGACTGTTTATTTTGTTCATTAGATTCCGTATAAGAGTGAGATCATATGATACCTGTCTTTCTCTAACTGGCTTATTTCACTTAGCATGATACTGTCCAGGTCCCTCCATGCTGTCTCAAATGGTAAGAGATCCTTTTCTTTTACTACTACATAGTATTTCACACTATAAATGTACCACAGCTTTTTTATCCACTCATATATTGATGGGCACTTGGGCTATTTCCAGATCTTAGCTATGGTAAATAATACGGCTATGAACATAGGGGTGCATATATTCTTTCTGATTGGTATTTCTGGTTTCTTAGAATATATCCCTAGAAGTGGGATGACTGGATCAAATGGCAGTTCCATATTTAATTTTTTGAGGAAACTCCATACTATTTTCCATAATTGCTGCACCAGTCTGCATTTCCAACAGCAGTGTGCTAGGGTTCCCTTTTCTCCACATCCTCACCAGCACTTGTCATTTATTTTTTTATTTTTTAAAAAATTATTTTATGGATTTTTTACAGAGAGGAAG
Organism: Myotis davidii; assembly: GCF_000327345.1. Taxonomy (NCBI): domain Eukaryota; kingdom Metazoa; phylum Chordata; class Mammalia; order Chiroptera; family Vespertilionidae; genus Myotis; species Myotis davidii. The sequence continues at coordinate 308,192 of NW_006285613.1, forward strand.
GGAGAGAGATAGAGAGTTAGAAACATCAATGAGAGAGAAACATCGATCAGCTGCCTCTCGCACATCTCCTACTTGGGATGTGCCCGCAACCCAGGTACATGCCCCTGACCTGAACCGAACCCGGGACCTTTCAGTCCGCAGGCCGATGCTCTATCCACTGAGCCAAACCGGTTTCGGCTGCACTTGTCATTTATTGATAGTAACCATTCTGACAGGTGTGAGGTGAAACCTCATTGGCATCTGACTTTAAAAAAAATCCTCACTGAACCTATATTTTCATTGATGTTGAAAGAGAGAGAGAAAGAGAGAGAGAGAAAGAGAAACATTGATGTGAGAGAGAAACATTGATTGGTTGCCTCCCATACTCACCCCAACTTGGCATTGAACCCACACTTAGGTATGTGCCCTGACAAGAAATCAAACCTGCAACCTTTTGGTGTATGGGAAGATGCTCTAACCAACTGAGGGAAACCCTAACTAATCCAATTGCTAAATTTCATTGCTGGATAAGACTAGAGTGACAATGAATAAGAACTGTTTTAGAATATTTATATCTATATCTATATATCTCTCTCTATACATTCACATATTTTTACTTTTTATTTGAGCCATTATAAGCTGTTAAAACACATAAAAACATAGACTACTGTGGACATGTGAAGCTTAGATTTTGTGACTATGAAGTACAACATTTCTTAATATACCTTTTCTTAAATTGTCATCTGAAGTTCATTCCTGGGGGACTATTTGGCTTTGATGCTTTGATAGGTCCGGAAGTCATTTTGGAAGTAGCAGCTTCCCCATTCTTTGCCTTGATTCTGGCCCCTTTTGCACAGTCATAACAGTGATGAAATGAAAAGGCAACCTCAGTCTATACAAAGACTCTTTGATTTCTGTCCTTCATTCCCCAATCCTCCTCAATAGGGTGCTAACATCTTATCTCTGCCAGTTGAGCTTTCTATAAGGTAAAGAGGAACATTAATAATAAGCCTTATATGTTGTCCCAAGCTAAAGCAAGAAAATTACAAAGGACATATTGGTTTCCAGGGTGAGGAATTCATTTTACTTTTTTTTTTATGGCTAGTTTGATTTTTTAATTTTAGGTTAGAAAAGTCAAGTTTTCAAATTTAGCCTGTTCATGTTCTCTTAAAAATATTTAAAACAATATCTAGATATCTGAAAATTCTACATGTAAGTCTAGGTTTTTATAATTTCTTTTTTTTTTTCTTAAAGTAGGCTCCCTGAGCACTGTCATAATAAGGGAGAAAAGATTCAATTCTCACACTATCAGTTGTCCCTCATCACTGAACCTATATTTTCATTGATGTTGAAAGAGAGAGAGAAAGAGAGAGAGAGAAAGAGAAACATTGATGTGAGAGAGAAACATTGATTGGTTGCCTCCCATACTCACCCCAACTTGGCATTGAACCCACACTTAGGTATGTGCCCTGACAAGAAATCAAACCTGCAACCTTTTGGTGTATGGGAAGATGCTCTAACCAACTGAGCCACTGGCCAAAGCTCTGAGTGCTTTTTTGTGCTCCAATGGTCGGAAACATATTGTGACAACAAAAAACACTGTCATAAAGACTAGTCTTATAAAAAGTGCTCTTTTTCTCTTTTAATTTGCATGACAACTTCAACCTTCATGGGATTTCTCAGCCTCCACAATTGTGTGAGCCAATCCTTTATAAAAAATCATATAT
>NW_006285613.1:310379-316736 GCF_000327345.1 Myotis davidii
CTACATGTAAGTCTAGGTTTTTATAATTTCTTTTTTTTTTCTTAAAGTAGGCTCCCTGAGCACTGTCATAATAAGGGAGAAAAGATTCAATTCTCACACTATCAGTTGTCCCTCAACTTCCCCTGTTTTTTAGCCAAGAAAATTTGTCATGGTCCCTCTCCCTCCACCCAGACCCACTTCCCCAAATTCCTGCTTCATAGAAATTCCTACTGCGGTTTAGGCTTCTAAAGTCAAATATAGACACAAGCTGCACCTACTGCCAGAAAACAATTGATAGGTTGTGATGTCTCTATGCCATTTATAACCAAGTGGATGGATTAAGGAGCCCTGCTTTGTTATGTATCCATGGCTGACCCTGTCTCAAAAAGGCCCTCTTTACTACTTTCTAACAGCTGTGCTCAAAGGTAAGCATTGTCTTTCTTATAAAGAGCTTTCAAATGCCTCACCTGTGTGTCAACACATATTGTACTCTCTTCAGACATTCTCCGTAAAAATATCAGGACACAGAATCCCTTGGTCTTGTTTCTACTTCACTACCCTTTGTGTTTCACCCCCATGAAGATCCCAGTGTTTAAACAGGCCTTCTCATGGACTCAGAGAGTAGACTTACACATACAAAGAACTTTTCGAATTTTGGCTGTGATGGTACATTTTATGTGCCAACTTGACAGGGCTAAGAGATAAATAGCTGGTAAAATGATTTTCAGACATTTGATCCTGCCCAAGACATCATTTGGTCTACACCCAAAGGTCCCTGATGTTTAGATTCCACCCTTCTTCAAGATTTGAACCCCAACCCACCTACCTAACCCCATGTGCCATGACCAGTTAGGTTACTAAGGCAAAGAGGGTTATTATTGACAATATAGCCACAGCATATTATTGGACCAATAAAACATGATAGTATTTTGTATGTATTAATCCTGTAAACCCAAAATATAAATAAACATTATGAGCTATTTGAGCCCAGGGGCATTTTCTAAGAGTGGATTTTTTTTTTAAATATACTTTGTTGATTTTTTACAGAGAGGAAGGAAGAGAGATAGAGAGTTAGAAACATTGATGAGAGAGAAACATCGATCAGCTGCCTCCTGCACATCTCCTACTGGGGATATGCCCACTACCAAGGTACATGCCCTTGACCAGAATCGAACCTGGGACCTTTCAGTCCGCAGGCCGACGCTCTATCCGCTGAGCCAAACTGGTTAGAGTGAGAGTGGAAGTTTTTGATAAGACCAAATATCAAGCACCATTTGGCATGGACCAAATGTCTCCATGGACGTTTTGGACAGGACCAAATGTCCTGCAAGAGGTAAAGCATTTCTGGATGTGTCTGTGAGGGTGTTTCAGGACTAGATTAGCATTTGAATCGGTAGGCTGAGTAAAGCAGATGGCCTTCACTAATGCATGTGGGCATCTTCCAATGCAATGAGTGCCTGAATAGAACAAAAATGAAGAGGAAGGGTGAATTTGCTCTCTGCTTAAGCTGGGACATTCCTCTTTGCCTGCTCTTAGTCATCGGTACTGCTGGTTCTCAGGCCTTTGGGTTTGGACTGCAACTATACCACTGACTATTCTGAGCCTCTAGCTTGCAGATCATGGGACTTCTAAGCCTCCACAATTGTGTGAACCAATCCTTTATAATAAATCTCTCTCTCTCTCTCTCTGTCTCTCTCTCTCTCTCTCTCCCCCCTATATAATAAAGAGGTAATATGCAAATTAACCTTCATGCCCTCACAGGATGGCTGCCTATGACCACGCCAGCAGTGGGGTTAGTGAGGGATGACCAAATGACTGAACAAGCAGGCTGCATGGGGCAACCAGGCCGGCAGGGAGGCAACTGGGGGCAACCAGGCCAGCGGGGGGGCAGTAAGGGGCAATCAGGCCAGCACACAGAGGCAGTGAGGGGTGATCAGGCTGGTAGTGGGGTGCAGTTAGGGGTGGCCAGGCAGGCAGGCAGATGACCGATTAGGAGCCAGCAGTCCAGGATTGTGAGAGGGATGTCCGACTTCCAGTTTTGGCCTGATCCCAGGATGGAGCCTAAACCAGCAGTCAGATATCCCCCGAGGGGTCCCAGATTGGAGAGGGTGATGGCTAGGCGAATTTTGTGCACTGGGCCTCTAATGTGGAATAAAAGTGGTGAGAGTGAGCATCCCTGTCTTTTATTTGATCTTAGAAAAGAAGTTTTCAGTTTTCTACCTTTGAGTATGCTGTTAGCTGTGGGCTTGTCACATATGGCTTTTGTTATGTTAAAGTACATTCTCTCATACATATAACGAGCTAGGTGCCATCATGACCAAATGGGTGACTGGTCACCATGAAGTGCATGGAGCACCTCTCTCTCCCCACCACCCGCCACCCTCCAGCCCTGAGCTGCTCACCATGAGATGGGGCTGGCAGTGGGGTAGGGCTGGGGACTGTTGAGCAGCAGTGGCAGGCTGCTTCATGGGGTGGCTGTGAGCTTAGCAGAGTAGTCACCTGGGTGGCAGCTAGTTTAGTGGAGCAGTCCTGGAGTGGGGGAGGGGGGAGTTTCATCGAGTGTCCAGTGGCAAGCTTCGCGGGGCAGCAGCAAGCTTCATGGAGCAGTCGAGGGATGGGGAGGAGGGTCTTGTGAAGCAGTCAAGGGGTTCAAAGAGCATCTTAGGTCAGGGAACTTCACATAGCATTACAGGATGGCAGAGGCCATGCGACGGAGGCCAGGCTAGGCTTAAGGCCCCTAACCATGCACAATTTTGTGTATGCTTGGCCTCTAGTGTGTGTGTGTGTGTGTGTGTGTGTGTGTGTGTGTGTGTGTATGTATATATATAATATATATAAAATTATATTTATATAATATATATAAAATCATTGGTTCTGTCTCTCAGGAGAACTCTAACTAATGCATTTGCTAAATGTCATAATGCAGAGTTCAAACCAGTAATGTGATTATAGAGCTGAATGAACCTGTATAGGAGAATGCTTAATGGAAGACTCAGGCTGTCAGAGTGTGAATCTTGGCTTTGCTATCTGTATTACTTGTGCAACTTGGGGAAGTTATTTAGCATCTCTGCATTTCAAATTTCTCAGCTGTAAACTGAGACTATGAATAGTACTTACCTGATAAGATTATTTTAAGCACCATATTTAACATGCATACAAGGTTTTTAGAATAGTCTTTGTCAAGTGTTAGCCATTATTTAAAAATTCCCATCTTCCTCGCCATCATCTCTCCTTCCCTCTTCCCCTTCCTTGATCACATAGGCTGGGTCTTCATATTCCTGACCACATAGGTCCCATATATACATGATAACAATGCCTCATATCCTGGACCTGCCTTTCCTCTTATCTACAAATGAAAACCTTGCCAATTGGGGCCCTTCATTTAGGATATAATGAATAGCCTGCCTCTTCCTGCAATCATTCTCAGTTCCTAGCATAGTTCCTTACTCACAGAGTCCAACTACATGTTTGTGGGAAGAATAAATAGATGTGTGAATGCAAGTCTGTTCCTTTCTCAAGGAATGATATGTGACCAATGACCATGTTGGCTAAATTTGTTAATCATCACATAATGGCCTTAGAAGTATTAGGGAAGTAAACTATTCACTATTCACAGACCATCTTAGCAATATTAGTAAATGAGAAAAACCAGGCATCTGAATCACATTCATTTGCACCTTATGCAGACAGAGCTGCCTACAATTGCAAACAATATCTGATAATTATTTGATTAATTTTAGCAATAAGAAAACTGTACACACCTTAGGGCAGGTGTGGGCAACCTTTTTGTGAGTGCGTGACAAAACCAACAAAATCTCTGACTCAAAATTCTTCTGTGTGCCAACCCTAATTTTTTGAGAACATATTACACCTACTTGATACCTCTTAAGGTTGTACGTATGTGAAGAACCTTGAAGAAATAATAAAATTCATTCAAGCAACAAAAACACAGTATATGTTCAGTTTTCAAGAAAACAAGATATACAGAAGCAAAGTCTGGCTCATATACAGAGGGGAAAAACACAATCATTCACAAGCGTATGTGGATGAAACCAAAACACTGGTCGGATCTAGGAAGGCAGGGCGTGTTAAGGTAGAGGCATAGAAATTGCTCTTCCCCTCTCTCGTCAATCCATGTCTATGCTCTTTAAGATAACTTGTGATATGAAATTATTTATTTATCTAAGATGCACCTACACTGAATTTATCTGAAAAATAAAAAAGTTGATATTAAGAAAAAAATAGTAAATGGAAGATTATAAGAGAGGGTTTCGCGTGCCAGCAAAAGTTAAGGCGTGCCATGTTTGGCACGCGTGCCAGGGGTTGCCCACCCCTGCCTTTGGGTTAAATGACCTCACTTGGGTGGTATTCCTTGTCCAAATTAACTGATTGCCACCAGATTCTCAACTCTTTTTGTGCCTTCTCAACCATAGATGGTGTTGCCTACTTGTTTCAGTTTTACTATATTCTGAGTGCAGTCCTACAGGCACCAAGCTCAGCATGTTGGGTAGAAATGTATTTCTCATCGCACAGTAAGGCTATTGTAAGTTGATGGTGAAACCCTGTAAGTGCTTGCTGTGATGAAAATGGGTCTCAGGGTATCCTGTATTTTACTGCCCTATGAACCAAGTTACTGAGCAATAATGAAAATAACAATAACCAGAAGCTTAGTTATAGTGTGACCACAAATTCCTCTGCCAAGATTAGCTTTCCATTTTTAAACAAAGGGTGCTATTTTTTTAAAGAACTCAAAAACATTTGATTACATTGATAATGTTCAAATACAGTTCCTAACAGAGACACTCAAAGAAATCTTGAGTGATTTCTAACAAAAATACCCACAAAAACCCAAAAATCATAACCATGTACCACAACTTGTGGGGTAAAATATGAATATTTCATACCATGTCATAAATTTTTAAATAGCCCAAAATAAAGCACATACTTGGGATTCAAATAAATTGCAAAAGCAAGACAGTAAACTAATGTTTTTAAAAAAATCTATTTAAAATTCAAAAATCATTTTTGTCACTCAGAATTAAAATTACACATGGAACAACTGATAATGTGTGCAATTGCTTAGAGACATGCAGAAAAACCCAACCATATTAAAAAAAACATTAATTATGCTGTTAGGAATTCGTATGATATTTTGTTTCTTAGGTTTGTTTTCTTCTGGGAACTTTGTTGTGTTCCCAATGAAATGGTTCTAAAGTTGTTGTTTTTTTAAGTCGGTGCATTCATATAACATAATATTCTTTTTGATTAAAATCAAATAGATCTATGATCAGCCAGTAAATGTGGACACACTAAAATTGTATTTTCTTTTGTTGAACAATTGGGAGAAAAAATGCTGTAACTTATTTTTTACTCCAAATAGTAAAAAAATAAAATAAAAAATGCTTATTTTACTAGTCTCTGCTTTTGTGCACTGCTGATTGTGCTGATGCATGAATTATTTTCCATATATTGATTTTCTGTTGAAATGAGAATTACAAGGTGCTCTGAGGTTGATTGGCAGGGTCTTAAGGTGTATAAAGTGGTGTGCTGGTACAGATTCAGAGAAACTTCAGTTTTCAAATAGCACATACCACTTGGAAGAAAGTTGGCTACCACTGCAGACTGCGTGTTGATTAAGCCTGAGGCTTTAATGAACACTCTGTACAGTGACTCAGTTAACCTGGGCATTCGTAAGGCAAGGGGACGTTACACAAGGACTATTTATCTGTTACCAGTGTTACCACTCAGGTCGTCTAGATGCTGAGTTTGTCTATTTATAATCCAACTAGAGGCCCAGTGCACTAATTTGTGCATGAGTCGGGTCCAGTGGGCATGGCCCCAATTGGGGCGGATTGGGCCCTGTTGGGAGAAGGAGATGGCAGGAGGTTGGCCGGCTGGCCCGCCCTGATCAGGGCCCTATCAAGGCCAGGCTGGCTGGGTGGAGGAGCCATGGGTGATTGGCTGGCAGGCCCCACCCCAGATTGGGATGGGGGGGCCAATTGAGGGTGGGGCCAGCCATGGCGAGGGGCTGTAGGTGGTGGGCTGGCCAGCCCCACCCCCGAATGGGGTAGGGGGGCAATCAGAGGCGGGGCCACTCTGGGAGAGGGGCAGCAGGCAGTTGGCTGGCTGGCTCTGCCCCTGATCAGGGTGGGGGAAGATCTGGGGTGGGGTCAGGTATAGGGAGGGGCTTTAGGAGATTGGCTGGCCAGCCCCGTCCCCTATTGTGGTGGGGGGATGTGATGAGGAGGTGGGCCAGCCAGGGAGAGGGGCTGTGGGCCTATTGTGATGGGGATGCAGCTGGCTGGGGGGGGGGAAAGGAAGGGGTGTTTGGCCAGCAGGCCCCGCTCTTAATCAGGATGGGAGAGTCTGGAGAGGGGC
>NW_006285613.1:316917-339318 GCF_000327345.1 Myotis davidii
GGCACCACCCCCTGTCACACTCAAGGCAGGGTTGATGGGGAGGTTGCGGCGCCACCCCATGTCATGCACAGAGCAGGGCCAATCAGGGGGTTGGGGCGCCTCCCCTGTCAGGAACAGAGCAGGGTGGATAGGGAGGTTGTGGCCTTGCCCCCTGTCACACACAGAGCCGCAGGACGATCAGGGGGTTTGGGTGCTGCCCCCTATCACGCTGCTCCAGGGGCCAGGAGGCCTCGCAGTTCCACTGATCCCAGTGCTGGGAAGCCTCGAGTCTCTGCTTGACCCAGGGGCAGTGAGGCCTCGCTGCTCCGCTGATCCCGGTGCTGGGAGGCTCCGCTGATCCTGGTGCCAGGAGGCCTCGCAGCTCCACTGATCCTGGGGAGTGAGGCCTCGTGGCTCCGCTGATCCCGGTGCTGGGAGGCATATTACCCTTTTACTATATAGCATAGCGGCCTGGTGCACGGGTGGAGGCTGGCTGGTTTGCTCTGAAGGGTGTCCTGGATCAGGGTGGGGGTCCCGCTTCGGTGCCTGGCCAGCCTGGATGAGGGGGTGATGGCTGTTTGCAGCTGGTCACACCCCTTCAGGGTGGGGGTTCCCACTGGGGTGTCTGGCCAGTCAGGGTGAGGGGCTGAGAGCCGTTTTCAGGCTGGCAGGTGACTGAAGCTCCCATCCTATCCTTTTTTTTTTATTTTTTATTCTGGCATTTATTTACCTCCTATGGCTGTCACTGGAGTTGAGAGCCAGCGTTAGCTCTGAGGCCGGCTCCAGCTCTGAGACCTCGGCTGCTGAAAGCAGGTATCTGGATTTGTTTGGCTTCTATAATTGAAACACTGTTGCAACTCCAGCTCTGATGCCCAGCTGGCTGAAAGCAGGTTTCTGGAGATTCTTTAGCTTCTATAATTGCAACATAGTTGCTTAGAGTGCATCTCAGAGCCCAGCAGCGGCAGGCGGGGAACCTTGGCTTCCTCCTTCACTGGAGCAAGCAAGCCTCCTGTTCACTTCAGCTGCCTGGCTGCCGGCCGCCATCTTGGTTGGCAGTTAATTTGATTAGCCAATGGGAAGGGTAGCAAAGTTATGGTTAATTACCATGTTTGTCTATTATTAGATAGGATTTGGCTACAAAGTCACCATGATGCCAGGGGCATGGTGTTCATCAGCAAAGTAAAATCTAAGGCTTCTTGGGTAAAGCCTTGGAAGACAATCTCCAAGTATTTATTTATTTATTTATTTATTTCCCATTAGAGATACACTCAATCCCTTAGAAGGATTTTGATTTTCTCATAGAACAGCAGAGATAGGCTACAGCTTTCAAAAAGACTATTAAAGATCATATTTTTTATTGTTGACAGTGTTACAGATGTCCCCCATTCCACCATTTGCCCTCATCCACCCAGCCCCGGCCCCAAAGTTATAGGCATGAAATTACAGTCAGCGTCTACAATATTCAGGTTTTCCTGCTGTGGCTAACCTGATCATTGCCCCTAAGAGCACAGGCTTAGCTGGATTCCTCATTTCCCAGCTTCATGATTGCATTTCACTTTTTGTGTCCAGAAAATGCCTTTTTTTTCACTTGGCCCCTTTGCTACAGGGTCAAGAAAGGGTATTTTTAACCGTGATTCTCTTTTGAGACCTCTAATTCTTTCTGACTTATCCTAGGAGCATGCCTGAACACGATACATAATCAGGTGAAAACTGGCTCTCTATACAAGAAATAGCTTGGTCTCTAAAGTCACAAATATAATATTCCTGTAACTATCACCAGAGCCATATGTATCAGTTAATTTGCTTTTGGTCACAAGTAGCAGAAACTTGACTTACCTGGCTTAAACATTAAGAAAAGAAACATTTCCTAAAAGAAAATATAAGGTCACTTAAAACCAGGGCAAGAGTCAGGATTGGTTGATCCACCAGCTCAGGGTGTCATAAAGGATCTATGTTCTTTCCATTTCGTCTCCTGTTCAGAATGTAGACTTCATACTAAATTTGGATCCCTGACAATCATAAAGATACTGCCACTGGCAAATGAAGCTACCTGCTTTCTCAAAAATTTTGGCAGAAGAGAAAGCATTTATATCTGTAAATCTCTCTCTGGAAATTGGCCCCTGATGTCTCATTGACCTGATTTGAGTCACATGCTTATTCCTGGGAAGTGCTATGGGCTATTGGCCTAGGACTGGCTTCTTGATTCTTGTTGTGGGTGAAGAAATTTCAATGTTACCATGCATTATTTAGTGGCTACTCTGGATAGCATCAATCCCCTAAAACTGATGATGCACAATGAGAAGTAGAATTAACACTGAACAATCAACTAAATGTGTTTCTGGCCATAAAAAATTAATTATCAACAAAAGCTGATTAAAAGGCTACTCTGTATGCTTATCTTTTTCAAATACCATTCAACTTAACAATGGGGTTAAACATTATGAATAATGACCAAGATGGTATGGAAAGCTCTTTGGTCTAATTACGATCTTGGAATTCTGGGACCCTCAAGGATATTTGGAAAAGAATAGAAATTCTGTTCTCTCTCAATTTTACATACATATTTACCTGGAGAGCGGAATATCTAGATAGGTATGTTCAGTTTCAGTTAATATGTGGGGTTTCTGTTGCACCCCTGATCACCTCACCAGATGTCATGTTCCCCCTGCCATACAGATCTGGGGCTTGTGAGTTCCTTGGGACAAGGAGGTTTTATTCAGAAGTGAGGGTGACAGAGACTAAGCAGAGCCTTGGAGCACTGAAGGACGTCACTCATGCTGGCTGGTCAATGACCCTTGCTCAATGCTAGCTGCTGCCAAAGGGAGGTCCTTGCTGAACCTCAGTGGGGAGGACAGTTGGTATAGCGCTTTGATGAGTGAAGACCGTGTGGCTATGGGCTCTGACTCTGAACCTGCGTTGCTTCTGGGTGTTAGCAATGACCTGGACTGCTGGGGAGGCTGGGCCATCTCTACATCCTGACTTAGCTGCAATCTGCACAGTCTCTTCAGAGTGGGACCTTTTGTCCCAAGTTTTCCCAATCTCATGTTCTATTTTTGCCTCATCAATAAAACTCAGTGGATCCCGTTAGACCTTGTTCATCACATGTTTCTCCAAATCTATTGTTTATTCCTTGAGTTGTTTCCTTCCTTAAAGGTTTTGCACCTTAAGAGTCAGGAAGAGCCTCCTACTTTCAACTTTCTGTTTATACATGCATATCGACTGAACTACTATTTAACCCTCTTTCACAGAATGTAGCTATTTTCTGTGCCTTTAATTTCAAGTTAGTCTCGCTATTTATTCTTCTTTGAAAATTGCATGCCCTCAGAGCCCTGAGGACTGAAATATTTTTTATAAGATGAAGCAATAAATCAATCTGGTACCGTGGGTCATTTATTTTACATTAATGGCTTTGAGCCAGCTAGATGAGATGACTCTTGGAGAATCTTTTTAACTTTCCTGAGGTAAACATCTTATATAAACTTGTTTTGAGTTTTAGAAGATTTTTAGAAATAAAAAACATTCTATGTCTAATTTAAAGGAATATCCTAATATGATCAGTTCATTTCTGAGATGATTATCCTTATTTCTAAGACCCTGGCTGGTGTGACTCAGTTGGTTGAGCATCATCCTATACACCAAAATGTCACTGGTTCAGTTCACAGTCAGGGCACATGCCCTGGTTACTGGCTTGATCCCAGTAGGAGGCGTGTAGGAGGCAGCAGACCCATGTTTCTCTCTTTCTAAAATCAACAAAAATCTATTGTAAGACATTTTCAATGCATTTTAAATCCATAGCACAATAATTTAAATATGTAAAACAAAAATGACTAGTATTTAAGATATTTTTAGATATTGCAAAGTGTTTTTTAAAATTTTATCTCAATTATCTTTATGTTATAGCAGGTATAATTATTATGTCTATTATATAGAAAGTTTAAGCAATATGCTCAAGGTCATGCAATGTGGTAGAGCTGCTGTGTGGACAAAGATAATCTAATGCCAAACCCACATTGGTTCCATTGGCCCAAACTACTTACACTGACCAATGAGAAAACCCCGCTATTAAAACTGAAATGTTTCCTTAAGCCTCCATAAACTCTTCCTCTTTCTGCTTTGGAAAGAATTAACAGACACTAACAGAACGTTTAGATTTATTTGCATTTGAAGAAAATGAAATGTGATTTTTGTAACCCCCATGCCAAAGAAGAATGCTAAAAGGGATTTTATTATTTTTGAAAGGTTACCCAGGGAGTAATATATTTCATTTCTGATAAAGGACAACACTGTTTCTTAACATTATAGACTAATTAGTTTCTTAGACACCCTATCTGAAAGGTAACTCTATGTCAATTACGTAGACATATTGCAAAATTCATTTTCCCAAGGCCTATATTTCATGAGAAGGACAGGTTTAAGTTGAGAAAGAAAAGCAGCCCCTGGCAGCCAGGACCTGGCTTGGCACTGTCAGCTAGGCATTGGTGCTGCTAGGAGCTGGCCTGAAACCCTCAGCAAAGCTTTGGTGTTGTCCTGTTGACCACAGCAAAGAACAGCTTCACAGCACCAGCCTCTGACCAGGCTGCTCTGCGCCCATGATGAAGTGAGAGGCAAAACAAGACCACTGTAATCTTGTCGACGTGCAAACTAAAGATCGGTGTAGAAACCGCAGGATGCCAAACATTCTCCTAGTCTGGCTAATATGAGAGACTGCTTTTTTTTTTTTTTTTTTTTACTAATTACAACTTTAGCCTCACTTTATAGGTCCCTCCGGTATAAGATATGATTCCAGAATTACAGAATTATTCCTACTTCCTAAAAGCATTCAGTCCACAGCAAAGCTTTGCTTCCTGAAATTTCCCCAAAGTCACCTAACCTAGGCTTGATTCCTGCAATAAATTCTCTCTAGCATCCTCTTCCTGAGGCCTCCCATGGTTCTCCGTGCTGTGTGGTTTCCCTTACTGCAATATCAATAAGTCTACGTTGTTTAAGTACAGATGTGTTCCTTATCGATTTTGGCTGGAGGGCATCGACAAAGTTTACTTATTCAACTAGAGGAAAGATTTAAGTATAGTGTATTCCAGTATTAACCTCAATTAGTTGTACATTTTATTGCCTGGGAGAAATCTTCTATGGGTAATAGAAAGATATTTGTGGTTTTCTGTTGATAGGAATAGCTTCTGGATTATTAATATGATCTCCATAAAGACCAGTTATTGACACCTATTTAGAACTGTGCCTTAATGCAGGGTCTTTAGTAAAGGTTTTGGGTGTTTTTTATGTCATTTTGCAATGGGTAACTAGAGCTATGCCTTGGAACTCTTTTTAGTATCCAGCTTCTAAATCCGACACCTACTATTACTGGCTGGGTGACATTAGGAAAAAATGTTTATTTGTGAAATGGGGATGATGGTAGTACTTAATTCATAGGAATGTTGTGAGGATTGAGTAAAATGATATATCAGGTTGTATGTACTCAATGCATTTTAGCGTTTATAATGATTTTATTATTGTCATTGCCTATGGGTGGTATGTTAGTTTGCTCAGGTTGCCATAACAAAATACCTTAGAGTGGGTGGCTTAAACAACAGAAATCTTTTCTCACTGTTCTAGAGACTGGAAGTCTGAGATTAGGGTCCCAACATGGGCAGATTATGGTGAAAGCCTTCTTCCTGACTTCCCTCTCACTGTCCTCACACGTCACATGGCAGGGAGGGAGGAAGAGAGAGAAAGAGAGAGAGAGAGAGAGAGAGAGAGAGAGAGAGAGAGAGAATGAGAATATGAGCGCAGGCTCTCTCATGAGAGCCCATCCATCATGGCCCCATCTAAATCTAATTACTGCTTATCTCCAGGAGTGAGGCCTTCAACACATGGATTTTGAAGGAACATAATTCAGTCCATTGAGAGTGTCTTTATCTTTTAACAACAACAACAAAAAGAATTACAAATTCACATTTTAAAACCAAAATAATAATTTTTGTTGGTTAGTTCACAATATTGAGTTGGTTTATCACTTGATACAGTAGGTTCTGTAGGATATATCAAAAGGTATATGGTTCAAGGTTATACTTTCTGAGTCTATAATGGAGATTTTTCTATAGTCTTTCCCAACATTACCTCTTCCATCCTCTCTGGGCTGAGGCAGGATGGCTTTCTCTTAGGACAGGGGCACTTAACAAACTTCTTGGCTTTTGTAAGAGAATGGCATTTCCACCCCCAGCTGGGCTGACTTAGAAAGCAAGTGGCTCTGCATTTAACTGAAGTGGTAGAATACTGCTCTCCAGGTACTTATTGGGGAGTATTATCTCAAAAGCTTTGCCAATTACTGTTTATTAAAAACTCAGCTTAGAGAATGAATATTTACATATTGTGACCCATTTATTCCTTTACAGAATTCATCTTAAATTAAATCCATCCTAAACTGAAGTCAGAGCAGAAGATAGCTGAATACCTGGATTGTATTATTTTATTCCGTGTAGGGTTGACTTTACAAGTTGTGTTTTGTCATTGTGACTTCATCCTGCTCTAGAAGACAGTTCAGGTCTTCTAATGCTTATTGCTAAATCCAGTGATGGGCAGAGTGTCTAGAAAAATAGTAAGTGCTCAGTAAGTATTTGTTGTATGAATGAATAAATGAATAAAAACACAAATGAATAAATGATTACATGAGCTCACCCTTAGGATGTTTGGTATTCATTACTATTCATACACTATATTCATTAGAATGATTAGAGAAATTGATCACAGGATTCAGAACTAAAAGTAGATATTTCACCAGTATTTTTAAAATTTTATTTATAAGATTAACGTATAGTAAAATTTACTTTGGGGGGAGGAGGGATACAGTCAGTAGGGTGTACAGTAGGTAGGTGCACAGTAGAATTTTAACATGTCAACTTTCAGGTGCCACAGTACATTAGGATACAGAACAGTTCATCACCCAAAACTCCATGTGCTTTCATGTTGTAGGCATAGCTTCACACCATCAACCCCCAACCACTGATCTGTGCTCAGTCATTACAGTTTTGTCTTTTTGACAGTCATAGAAATAGAATGATATCATATACAACCCTTAAGACTGGCTGTTTTCATTTAGCATAATGCCTTTGGGATAATCCAAGGTGTTTTGTGTACCATTAATTTTTATTTATTTTTATTTTATCTATTCTTATTCCTGAGTAGTATTCCATTATATGGATGTAACACTGTTTATCTCTTCACCTATTGAAGGATACATGCTATGATCATTCATCTCTCTCTGTGTGTGTACATGTTTTTGTTTCTTGTAGGAAATACCTAAGAGTGAGAATGTGGGATCATGTGGTAAGTGTATGTTTAACTGCAATAAATTTCCATACTGCTTTCCAGAGTAGATGTACTGTTTTATATTCCCACCACTAATGTATGAGAATTCCAGTTGCTCTGCATCTTGCTAACCATTAGTATTATCAGTTATTTTTGTTTTGGACATTCTAATAGATACGTTATAGTGTCTTATCATGGCTTTAATTTGCATTTTCCTAATGGCCAATGAAGTTGAATATCTTTTCAAGTGCTTATTTGCCTTCAGTATACCCTTCTTTGTGAAGTGATCGAATCTTTGCTCATTTTTAAAAAATTGGGTTGTTTATTTTCTTACTGTTGAGTTTTAAGGGGATTTTATGTATTTTGGATAAAAGTTCTTTATTTAATATGTGATTTGAAAACATGTTCTCCTAGGTGTAGCTTTCTTCTCTTCACAGTATCTTTCACAAGGCAAACATTGTTAATTCTGAGTTGGTCCAATTTATTAATTTTTCTTATTGTATTTAAGTTTTGCCTATTTTTTGGTTCTGCCATAAAAAATGTTGGTCATAATTTGTTTTTCTATTTTTGTTGGAAAGTTTATAGTTTTACACCTGTATTTAGATCCGAGATCTATTTTGAGTTAATTTTTGCATAATGGGTAAATTTTAGGTTGAGGTTCTTTTTTGGGGATTGATGACCAGTTGCTCTGCAGTATTTGTTGTTGGAAAGGCTATAATTCCCCAACTGAATAGCTTTGGCATACGTGTCAAAAATGACCATATTTGTGTGATTCTATTTCTGCACTTTCTATTCTGTTTTATTAATTTATATAGCTATCTTTTTCCCAACATTACATTGTCTTGATACCATAACTTTATAATAAGCCTTAAAATTGGGTGATAGATTTACTTCAACTTTACTCTTAGTTTTAAAAATTGCATTGACTATTTTAGTTCCTTTGCCTTTTATATAAATTTTAGAATTAGCTTGTGTGTACCTACCAAAACCCCAGAAAAGACTTTGATTAAAATTATAGTAAATCTATAGATCAGTTTTGGAGGAGAATTGGCATCTTAAAAATATGGTGTTTTCAAACCCATAAATATTTATGAAGGTCTTCTTTGATATCTTTCATCAGCATTTTGTAATTTTCATAATACAAATTCTGCATGATATTTAGATTTATACCTAAATATTTCATCTTTCTGTAGCTATTATAAATAGTAATTTTATTTTCTTCTGGAAGTACAGCTCTTTTTAATTAAAGTATAGTTGACATACAATATTATATTAATGTCAGGTGTACAACATAGTGATTTGACATTTACATACCTTATGAAGTGATCAACACACAAAAACCTAGAAACCATGTATCACCATATAAAGTTATTGCAATATTGATTATATTATTTATGCTGTATATTACATCCTTATAAATGGTATATTTAAAGTTTTCAGTTTCTAAGTCTTCATACTAATACAAGTATGCTTGATAAGCGTGTTGGCTTTGTATCCCATATTCTTGTTAAACTCACTTATCTTAGGAGATTTATTGTAGATTCTTTGGGATTTTCTCTGCAGATAAACATGCCATCTATCAACAGAGAACATTTTATTTCCTCCTTTTCAATGTTTATCATTTAAGTTCTCATTCTTGCCTTATTGTTCTAAGAATTCCAGTACAGTTTGAATAGCAGTGCTAAGATGGATTCCTGTGTTGTTCCTTGTCTCACAAGGAATGTTTTTTTGTCTTTTGCCACTCAGTATGATGTTAGCTGTAAATTTCGTGTAGATGCCCTTTATCAGGCCGAGGAAATTCTTTTCTGTTCCTAAGTTGCTTGCAGTTTTTATAATGAAAGGGTAATGAATTTTGTCAACTGTTTTCTCTGCATCGTGTTATGATCATGTTTTTTATTTTTTTTATTTTAGAGTGTTAAAATATGGTAGATACATTGATTGATTTTCAAATGTAGAACCAGCCTAGCATTTGTTGTGATGTGTCACACTTTTTATATATTGCTGAATTTGAGTTGCTGATACTTTGTTGAAAAGTTTTGCATTTGATGTGTAGTTGTCTTTCTTGTTCAGTCTTTGTTTTTGGTATGAAAGTGTTTCTGGTTCAGTAAAATGACTTGAAAGTGTATCCTTGTCTTCTGTTAGGTGGAATGTATACACTGATATTATTTATTTTTTTAAAGGTTTGGTAGAATTCACCAGGCAACCATATAAACCAGGAGGTTATTTTTCTGGAAGACTAAATAATGAATGCTATTTTTTAAAAATGTGTTAAGGATTTCACTTAGCATAATGCCCTCTAGGTCCATCTATGTTGTCACAAATGGGAGGGGATGGGTGAAAAAGATAAAGGGGAATATTGTCAACAATATTGTGAGAAGTTTGCATGGTAACAGTGATTATTAGAATTAGTGGGGTGATCACATTATGAGGTATAAAATGTTCAATCACCGTATTACATAACAGAGTAATATCCTATATAATAAAAGAGAAACATGCAAGTTAACCATCCCTCCACTATGCTCAAGCCATGCCCACCAGCCATGCCCGTCAGCCAATCAGGAGTCAGTATGCACATTAACCCAACTAAGATGGTGGTGGCCACAGAGCTGGAGTGAGCAGGAGGCTTGGGTTGCACCCCAGCGATGGAGGAAGCCAAGCTTCCCACCTGCCCTGGCTGGACCTGGGCTCCACTCAAGGCTACAAAGTTTCAATTATAGAAGATAAATAAATCCCAGATAACTGCTTCCAGATAGCCTCCACTGGGAGCTTGGGTGGCTCGGGGCTGTGGCCAGTCTGCAAACAGCCATCAGCCCCTCACGCAGACTGGCCAGGCACCCCAGGCATGAACTCCTTGAAGAAAGGGATCATGTAGGTAACATTATTACATTATCCTGTATAATAAAAGGCTAATATGCAAATCAACCAAACGGCAGAATGACGAGTGGCTATGATGTGCACTGACCACCAGGGGGCAGATGCTCAATGCAGGGGATGCCCCTGGTGGTCAGTGCGCTCCCACAGGGGGAGCTCTGCTCAGCCACAAGCCAGGCTGATGGCTTCCAGCAAAGCGGTGGTGGCAGGAGCCTCTCTCGCCTCCTCAACAGCACTAAGGATGTCCGACTGCAGCTTAGGCGTGCTCCCCACTGGCAATTGGACATCCCCTGAGGGCTCCTGGGATGCCAAAGGGATGTCCGACTGCCAGGCCCAGAGGAATAGGCCTAAGCCAGCAGGTGGACATCCCCGGAGGGGTCCCAGACTGCGAGAGGGCACAGGCGGGGCTGAGGGACCGCTCCCCCCCCGCCAAGTGCACAAATTTTTGTGCACCAGGCCTCTAGTAACTAATATAATATTATAAACAACTATATTTCAATTTAAAAATTATTGAGGATTTTTTAATGATACTGGATGTGATCTATCTTAGTATATCTGTAGGCATTTGAGAATAATGTGTATTTTGCTGTTGCTGCATGGAATGTTCTATAAATGTTCCACTTTTATCTGGAACATTGTTCTTGTATAACTAATTCACATGTGTCTGGATGCTTTCAAGGTATTTTTGTGTTTAGTTTTCAGGAGACTGATCATGGATGAGGATCACTACATTTTATATATTTTAACAAATTTAGGGAGATTTTATCACTGTAATTTCCAAATATTTTGTTCTGCATGTTGCTCTTTTCTTTTATTCAAGGATTCTGATGACATAAATATTAAACCTTTTGATATTGGTCCAGAGGTCCCTGAGACTTTGTTCATTAAAAAAACAAACATTTTTTTCTTTGTGTTGTTCAGATTGGATAAATTCTATTTATCTATTTTCAAGTCACTGAATCTTTCTCCGCCATTTCCATTTTGCTAGTAAGCCCATACAGTAAGTTTTACTTTTGGTTACTATATTTTTTCACTCTTATGATTTCTATTTGATTCTTTTACTTATTTTTGCCAAAATTTCCTAGTTCTCCATTTGTGTGAACTGTGTTCACAATTGTTTGAACAGTAGCTGTTTTATAATAGCTGCTTTAAAGTCTTTGTCAGATATTTTCAACATTTGTGTCACCTTGTTATTGACATCTACTTATCTTCTTTTCCACTGGATATTTGAAACATTATGAAACTCTACATATCATTTAAATCCAATGGAAAGTGTTGATTTTTTTTCCGTTCTTTTTTTTTAGCCGTCAGTCATCCAGTTGGATTCAGGCTGCACATTTCCACTAACCATCAGTTGTGTGTGGTTTCAATGTTCTCCCATCTCCAAAGCCTTTCCAGTGCTCTTCTGATCTGTCTCATATGTGCATCACCCAGTGGGCAGTTCTAAAGTCTGGATAGTAGTCTAAATCTTGGCTCAGTTTTCAAAGTCTTCATTATGCTGTTTAGGATTAAATGCACACACATGCAGTTTGAGATGAATTTCTGTGGTCATAAACTACTTTATGGAATCAGTTTCCTGAGAACTTCCTTTCCAGTGACCTCCCTGGCACTTTCTGGTTCCTTGGAGATACTCTTTACCCTTTTGGCCAAAAACGTTAGGCCTTTACTTATCACACACTGCCATGGAACCCCATGACTGAGTCCATGTCTGGAGCCAAGAAGTGCAAGAACTGGTAGGAGAAAGAGCAACAGAGGTTTACACAGTCTTAGGACCAATCAGAGAAGACATTTCTCTTCCACAGAGTTCTAGGTGCCTCCTATCCCAGGTGTTGTTGCTGTTGGTGCCAATAGATTTCTTTCCCATTCCTTGAGCCTGAACTGGTGAGCTTCTTCTGTGGCTCTCTCCGTCCTCATTGATGCCCCCTCCGGTATTTCCTCCAAGACCTGGCTGGAGCTACTGGAGAAATAGTGGTAAACTCACCACCAGTGTGGTAACTCTTTGGATTTGGTTCTGCTTTCCTAATACACCTACTACTTTTCAGAACCTGTAATTATCTGCTCCTTAAATTCTGTCTGAATTTTATAGCTACATTCAGTGGGAGAGACAGGGTGGTGAATACTTATCTTATTTTACCTGCAACCAAATCCATCTTCTGATTTGTTTTAATATTTTGAATGTAGTAAGTCATGTAAGTGACTGTTCCTTTTTCATTTCCTTTCATCTCAGAGGTTTGAGAAAGGTCTATCAAGTGTAGGTAAATAACATCATCTCTTAAATCATAACTATTTCCTAGCTTTACCCTTGAATTATGGCTATATTTGTGTGTGTGTGTGTGTGTGTGTGTGTGTGTGTGTGTGTGTTTTATACTCTAAAGAATCTAGGGTAGAAAGAAGATGTTTGTAAAACAGACACAATTTATTCCTGCAGGATTATTCAGAGTTTTATGAATATATGTAATTTAATGCCTTCATGCTAATTCTCATACTATTTTTTTCATCCCTTTATGACTAGAAAACTCCTATTTATCCTGCAAAGTCTTTGGAGCATGTTTTTGTCTCTTTCAATCTCTTTAATCGATTTGCTGCAGGCAGTTGGTTGCTTTTTTTTTTATGCTTCAAGAAAGTATCATTCACATACAATAATTTTTATGCCATGGCATGTTACATTATTGTTTCCAATGATCTGCTCCTTTCCCTGTGAGAATAGCATACCTCCCCCCTCTTGCTTTGAGTCCAAGTAGATAATGCTTTGCTGTCCCATAGTCAGGAGGGGCCATATGACTTTCTTTGGCCAAGACACTGTGGGTGGACATGCTTGTGCACTTTTGTACGGCACCTTATATATGCTGTGTGGTTTAGTTCAATCTTTTGCTTACTGTCTGCCGTGAGAACAGGATATCTAGATAGGAGCTACCCTTTCAGTCCATGTTATGTCTCAGAACGAGAAGACACATAAAGCAAAGAGCAGCAGAATCCAAGCTGATGTGCAGACCCATAAGTGAGAAATAAATGACTATTGTTGAGTAAGCCACTGGGGTGTTCAGGGTTTTAAAAAAATTAAAATTGTACTTTAATAAAATCTGATTAATAGAATGTCTGATTCCCCAGATGAATTGCTCTATAGGGTCAGAAACTCCATGGGCAGCGTTTGACATGTAAGAGGTATTATGAATGGCTGTCAGCCAAAAGACCAAAGAAGACAATGGGACCCATGCAGATTTCACATGTAGGAGTCCCTGAGGCCTGTGGCGCTTCCAGCCTGGACCTCCAGGGCAAATTCAGATCAAACGGACAACCTATTTGGTTAGGCCCAGCCTAAATATATACTTTGGAATGGGTTTCTGATTCTGATTAAGTCCATGGTTAGCCAAGTATGACTCATAAAGGCATATATAAATATGATCCGTACTTTAGTGGGATTTGACCTAGAAATCAGATGGCTTAAGTTAACTCAGATACTGTTAAGCTGGATGAACTTGAGTAAATCACTAATCTCTTTCCTCATCCTTATTTTTATCATCCACAAAGAGAAAGGGGAATGAGGGTGGATCAGAGTTGGATTACCCATTTTCAAAGGTCCCCTTTTTTTGTGGTATTATTTTCTGATCTTTTTTACATTTTGTTCTTTAGTTTTTTTTGCATGCCTATGCAGATTAGATGAACCCATGGAATGAGCCAAGTCATTATACAGAAAGCTCCTGCGTAAACATACCCTTTCAATTATTTGGCGTTTTATTAAAGAACTGCAGATTGCATCACTAAAAAGAACCATCAACAGCTCAACTGTATTTAGTGCCTGCCAGAGTGGGAATGTGCAGGCTTTCCTAAGCATCTCTGCATCTTGTTTGTAAGCTGCCGTCTCAGCTTCCTCTCCAGCTTTGCCTGAACCCTGAATGCCGCTCTCAACTCCCAATCCTATGTTTCTTCTCCTCATTCTGGCAAGGACATATAGCATTTCACCTTTTTTGTACTGCTTGCTGCTGCTTCTACTCAGAAAGAGAATGTGTTTTTGGCTTCTCATGTGCCATGGATGAAAAATACAGTTGGTCCCTCACTGCTCAGGGACCTAGGAAATGTACGTAGGCTCACAGAAGTATTGAGCTGGGATAGAGATTACTCAGTTCCATCAATTTAGAGACGAGGCGCCAAAACCCAGAGGTTTTGACTTAACCTAGCAGTGCTGACGAGTGGGAGGATCGGGGATAGAAATTCGGTCTGTGACACCCCCGCAACATGTTAATGCACAAAAGATTGAAGCTTCAGGAATCTGAGGGGAAATAAACTACACAATAAAATGCAAAATGATCCTTAAATTGCCACAGATTAGAAGCAGAAAAGTGATCTGATAGTTCAGATCCCGTCCCTTCAATTCAGCTCCTTCTCTGCCCTTAAAAATGTAATTTTCGTCAGACCACTTGACAGCAATTCATCTTCAAAAAGGCCTTTGTAGATGATCATATTTTAAATAGCAAGAACTAAAACACACATATGCATGAAAACAAAAAAAGCAGAGCAAATCGAAAAAAAAAAGCACAGCGAAAAAATCACTAGGCTGTGCCCTGGCTGGTGTTGCTAAGTGGCTAGAGCGTCAGCCCACACACTGAAGGGCCACAGTTTCGATTCCCAGTCAAGGGCATGTACTGGGATTGCAGGTTTGATTCCGGCTCCCAGTTGGGGCAGGTGCGGGAGGCAATTGATGTGTCTTTCTCAGAGATGTTTCTCTCTCTCTTCCCCATTCCTTCCTTCCATTCTCTCTAAAAACCAATGGGAAAAATATTATCAGGTGAGGATTAACAAATAATAAGAATAAAAAAAAAATCACTAGGCTGGAGATCCATGATGGCAGCGGAGTAAGTAGAAGGTACATTCACCTCTGCCCAAAACCCAAGGAGAATTACAACTAAATTATGGAACAACCAACCTGAATAGCCAACTGACACCTCGCTGAAGAATTATAACCGAGGGTTTACCGGAGAAGCCACACTGAGATTGGTGGAAAGGCCTGAGATGTGAAAAGGCCCTCCTCCCAGGTGCAGCAGCTGAGATTTAGGAGGGGTATCTCAGTTGTGGGGCGCACCTGAGAAGCGTGAGGTCTCGATCCTAAGCTGGGCTCTCCAGCCCAGAGCACCAGAGCCAGGAAGAGTCACCCGCATAACCTCTGGCAGTGAAAATCAGCGGGGATTCTGTCTGCCAGGGAGAGGCGGCAGTTTGCTAGAAACAGACACTCTCTTTAAGGGCCAATGCACAAAATCTTACTTGCAGCCACTTACCCTGGGCTCTGAAGGAGGGAGGGTGGAGCAGACTAGAGTTTGTGGCTCTGGGAAGAGAGCTGAAGGGGCAAAATTCCTGCTCGGAGTTTGTCTCCCACATTGCAGAGGCAATCTCTTTTGGGTGGAGCACTCTCCTCCATGTGTCATCAGCCTGGAGAAATACAATAGTCTCACTCTTTGGACTCCCTACCTGCCCTCTGGGAAGCTCTTACCTGCTGAAGAGTCAGCTGCCTGGGTCAGGGTGTAGAGGTTTGGGCAGATTTGGGGCGGGGGGGGGGTGTTCACTGACTGAGTTGTGTGGCTTTGCGGTGGGGACCATTCCTCTACTTTCCCATGAGCTGAGCTGTGCCTCTCCAAAATGGTGTCTCTCCCTCATGGGGGATCCACTGGCCTCAATCTTTGGGCTCCCAGTGGCCCCACCTATTGGACTCCTGGTGGCTCTGCCCTGCCAAGGGCTGGGCAGAATCAGCGATGGACTGAGTTGTGTGTCTCTGGGGCAGAGGCCACACCCCCCCACCTTCCCCCAAGCTTGACAGGTGGCCCTGCCCTGCTGAGATTGGGCTCTGTGCAGAATCTGGGACAGATTGAGTTGTGTGGCTCTAGGATGGGAACATTTTTCCCTTGCATGCCTGACTGGTGCAGAGCCCTCCTTCCACACAGCCAAATCTTGGTCTGTTGGGACCTGATAAATTCTGCTGACCTCACCCTGACAACTCCTTGGGACCTCATCCCCTGACAAAGATGTGTGAGCAGTCAGTAGGAGGCAGCTAGATAGGGCATTTGCTGAGGGGCCTCAAACCCAGCACTAGAACTGAGATTGAACCTATATCAATTTGGTGAATACCATTCACCCTACCCTGTGACGCACTGAGAACCTACCTCATGCAACTCAAGTACTGCCAGGGGCTCTTTCAGTGACTTTGCCTAATAGGCAGCTGGCAGGCAGAGGTAGATGTTGGGGTGCCTTGGGACTTCTGCTGACCTGTCCCTGGGCCTGATGATGATAAAAGTCAGCCTTGATGTACAACTTGATCATTCTCATATATACCCAGGGCAAGCAGAGGCAGCCACAAACTGAGGATTGCTTTGTAGCTCCAAACAGATTGTCCAAGGCCTGTCACAAGCAGTGTCTTACATTGACCTGTACCACAGTGCCCCCCAAGAAGTCTCATAACCAACACATCCAGAGGTCAGCTTCAGACAACATCAGAGCAGGATCCAATTAGCTTCACAAATGGCGTATGCAAGGCACATCATAATTAAAATAGCAAAGTTAAAGACAAAGAGGGAATCTTAAAAGCAGCAGGGAAAAGACAGTTAGTTACCTACAAGGGAGCACCCACAAGACTGGCAACTTATTTTTCAATGAAAACATTACAAGCCAGAAGGATTAGCATGAAATATTCAAAGGGATGAAAAGCTAGGACCTACAACCAAGACTACTTTACTCAACAAGGTTATCATTTAAATTTTAAGGACAAATAAAGAACTTCCCAGAAAAGAAAAAGCTAATGGAGTTTGTTACCACCAAATCAGTATTACAAGTAATATTAAAGGCCCTTCTTTAAGAAGAAGAAAAAGAAGAAGAAAACAGAGGAACATAGTTAAACGATTAAAATGGCAATAATTATGTACCTATCAATAATCACTTTAAATGTAAGTGGCTTAAATGCTTCAATAAAAATACACAGGGTTGCTGAATGAATAAGAAAACAAGACCCATATATATGCTGTCTACAAGAGACCCATCTCAGAATGAAAGATGCATACAGACTGAAAGTAAAGGAATGGAAAAAGATATTTCATTAGAATAAGAAGGAAAAACAAGCTAGTGTAGCAATACTTATATCTGACAAAATAGACTTTAAAACAAAGGCTACAGTAAGAGACAAGGAAGGACACTACATAGTGATAAAGGGATCAATCCAACAAGAAAGTATAACTCTTGTAAACATTGATGCACCAAACACAGGAGCACTGAAATATATAAAGTAAATCTTGATAGACATAAAAGGAGCAATTGACAGTAATACAGTCATGGTATGGGATTTTAACAATGAATAGATCTTCCAGACAAAAAATCAACAAGGAAATGGTGGCCTTAAGTGACACTAGATCAGATGAATTTAATTGATATCTTCAGAGCATTTCACCCCAAAGCAGCATAGTATACATTTTTTTTCAAGTGCACATGGAACATTTTCTAGGATAGGCAACATGTGAAGACAGAAAACAAATCCCAATAAATTTAAGAAGATTAAAGTCATATCAATAATCTTTTTTATTTTAAAAACATATTTTTATTGATATCAGAGAGCGGAAAGGAGAGGGCAAGGTAGATAGAAACACTAATGATGAGAGAGAATCATTGATTGGCTACCTCCCCCACAATGGGGATCAAGCCCACAACAAGGGTATGTGCCCTGGCCGGGAATCAAACTGTGACCTCCTGGTTCCTAGGTCAAAGCTCAACCACTGAACCACACCGGCCAAGCTCAAGCATCTTTTCTGATCATACTGGTATGAAACTAGAAATAAATCACAAGAAAAACTGAATAACACACAAAGTCATGAGGGCTAAATAACATGTTACTAAACAATGAATGAGTTAACAATGAGATCAAGGAAGAAATCAAAAGATACATTGAAACAAATGAATATGAGAACACAACAACTCAAAATCTATGGGACACAGCAAAGGCAGTCCTATCAAAATACCAATGGCATATTTCACAGAACTAGAAAAATTTATATAAAATCACAAAAGACTTTGAATAGTCACAGAAATCTTGAGAAAGAAGAACAAAGTTGGGGAATCTAATGAACAAAATAAACTAACAATCACAATAGAAACAAACTCATAGATAGAGAGAACAGACTGACAGTTGTCGGAGGGAACGAGAGTTGGGGGTCTGGGTGCAAAAGGTGAAAGGATTAAGTTTAAAAAGAACAAAACTGTCGAAACCGGTTTGGCTCAGTGGATAGAGCGTTGGCTTGCGGACTGAAGGGTCCCAGGTTCGATTCCAGTCAAGGGCATGTACCTGGGTTGCAGGCACATCCCCAGTAGGAGATGTGCAGGAGGCAGCTGATCGATGTCTCTCTTATCGATGTTTCTAGCTCTCTATGTTTCTCCCTTCCTCTCTGTAAAAAATCAATAAAATATGTTTAAAAAAAAAAGAACAAAACTTATAGATGCAGAAAACAGTATGGTGATTACCAGAAAGAAAGGAGGTGGGGTGGGGGGAGGTAGAAGGGAGTAAAGGGGGAATAAATGGTGATGTAAGGAGACTTGACTTGGTATTGGGAATACACAATGCATGATGCAGATAATGTATTATAGAATCATACAACTAAAACCTATATAATTTTATTAACCAATGTCACCTCAATAAAGTGAGTAAAAAATAATAAATAAAAGATAAAGGTGAATCAATAATAAAAAAGTCACTAGGCTGCTGGTTTTATGAAGATCATCAGCAAATTGACAAATCATTCAGCCCCTTCACCTCAGCTATTATAGTTATCAATTATGTGTTATAATTCTTGATTATAAGATCATTTGAAATACTTAGATAAAAGACTGAATAGACAAAGTAATTAAGATGATTAGTTCCAGCAAAAAAAGTTTAAATCAATTTTCTGTGTAGTGTCTTTCATATTGCAGTATTCTTAGTTCTTATCTTCCCTATTAGAGACATAGGAGATAGACTAGGAGACACAGAAAGGGTGGGACTCAATGGGGAGTGGGGTGGGACCAAAATCTAGTCCTTGCTCAGCATCTGCCATGCGCTCTTCATGTATTGCCTCATTTGGTAATTCTAACAAGCCTCTCTAAAGAAGGAGAGATGAGGAAACTGAGGCTCAGAGACAATACATTTCTTAATATCAAACAGAACCTAGACTTGAATACAGACCTCCCTAATTCACTCTTGACTTAGGTTGATTTCTTCCATTGCTTGGTACATGCATCTTAAAAGTAAGTGGAATGGAGGTTTGTAGTGAGGTAAGAATTGATAGGTGCACAAGATTGCCTGGCTCTCAGTGCACATTTATGTTTTGTGCACAGCTTGCTGACTATTCTTGAGGCACTCACTATGAGACAGAGATAAACATGAAACAGCCCCATCTTCAAGGCCCTTAGTGTCTTGTAAGGGAAAACAGACATTAAAGAACTAGAGGAAAATATTCTTAGTCCTTCAGTAGATGTGTATGGAGCAATGGTGATTCTATAATTACTAGACAGGCGGGGCAATTTGATTTTGTCAATAGGCTCTAAACATCCATTTTCACCTCTTTCTATGTCTTGTCTTGTGTTGCAAAGGCCTAGGAAGCAAAAGTGCAGCTTCCCCAGACTAATGTTCTCACTGTAAAATAGGTGCCACCAAATAGATGCATTTGCATGAGACTTGGAAAGCAGAAGAGAGGCAGATGCTGTGTGTCTGACACAACTGCTGGTAAGCAAAGCTCAGCACTGTGAATGTTGAGAGGCAGGCACAGCACCTGACATCAATCTCTCTGTCACCTGCACTGTGGGCGTCATAAGGCAGTTGAGACTGCAGCACTTGGGTTGATGGCAGAGCCTTCTTGATTCCTGTGGTGGGGGGTTTTGGAATCCAGTATTTCCAAAGTCACCCCTGGCTACGTCTCCTCAAGCCCTTCCAGCAGTTTTATAAGCACTTAATCCTTATAATAAATTTATTTCTTGTTTTTACAGGTAGGATAGGATCTATTTCCTGCTCAAATGTCTGACATATATAAAAGGGTTTAGGGAGAGAAATTGGTTGAGAGGGGGAGGTAGTGAGGAAGTTTTCTTGAGCTGAGATGTCATTCGCATGGCAGGCCCCTTGTGTTTCTGTAATTGTGTGCTTATTTTGATTGACTTAGGCAATAAATGACAGACTTGCTTCAAACAAACATCAACATTTTGTTTGTAATTTTTTCCTTCCTGCTCTTATGTCCTGGTTTAAATCACTGTGTGTCTAACTTTTCAATTGTGTATTGGCAACAATATCTGGTAAAGCAGATTAAACTATCCTTTAATGTTTTGTTTTGTTCCTCTAATACTCAATTGGACTGATGCTCACCCACCCCAGGTCAAGAACGCGTGAGCCATGGGACTGAGCTACTAAATTAAACTTACTTTGAAACTGAAACTAACCTTTAAATAAAAAAGTATAATAGTGATTTGATACGAGATTTAAAAAATTTTAAGATTATAGATGGACTATGTTAGTTTTGCAACAGGATTTCTGTATTGAATGCTGAAACCCATTTCAGCATGACAATAGCATGTTTTTCTGATTGAAATAAATAACTGGTGGTTTTCTAACTTCTATTTACTATATGGGTTAGCTGGTTTTTAATCAATAATTATTTAGGTAACATAAGATCTATAAGTATAAAATATATTCTGTTTCTATCTGCAATGCATTTAAAACAATTTCTATAAAATATATTTTGTTTAATCAGATAAATTAATAAGTTATTTGGTATTTCACTTGTATTTGTTAGCCTACTGAATAAGAACTGATCCTGGTACACTCCTGGCTTTTAATAATTGTTCATCAGTTAAAATGTTCTATTTTTAAAAAAAGTTTGAAAAAGTATAAAATCCCTCCTAAACAATCCCTTGTACTGTCCTCCTAATCTCTATAGTTGGAGAGAATACAGTAATCTACCCTTATCTGTAGAGGTTATGATTCAAGAATCCGAATGGATGCCTAAAACCTCTAAATCAATATATATATATATTTACCTATCACCTATCTCTCTCTCTCCCTCTCTCTCTATATATTTATATCTATATCTCTATATATTTACATGTATTTCTATATATTTATACCTTTTTCCTATACATACATGTGTATGATAAAGTTTAATTAATGAGAGATAAACAAGATTAACTAATAATAAAATAGAACAGTTATATCAATATCTATATATATATAAAACCCTAATATACAAATAGAATGAATGGTGGAACAACTGAACAACTAAACAACTGGTCACTATGACATGCACTGACCACCAGGGGTTGTGCACGGAACATGGCAGGTGCCAGCAGCAGATGGCAGAGCGTGGAATATGGCCAGTGTCGGCTGCAGCAGGATGGTGGAACAGGTGAGTGGGAGCACCAGACCAAGGCAGGGCACTGGTCGTTGTCATTGGGGTGAGCCTCTGGTGGTTACTGAAAATTCTTTGCTCCCATGTGCCGCGGTCCTGCCCATCGCTTGCACTTATTGCTGGCGCCAGCCCCACGCGCACCTGCTATCAGCACTGGAGCTGCCACTCACACCCACTGTTGATGCTGGCCCTGCTCTTATCCACAGTTGGTGCCTGGCACCAGTCCGGACCGCTTGGCACCATCAGTGGATGCAGGCAGTGGCTGCCAGCCCCAATCGCCCCTGAGAGCCTCTCCACTTCCCCCTGCTCCTGAGTTGTGATCAGGGCAGCAGCTGCTGCTCGCACCCATTGACAGCACCAGCCCTGCTTGCACCCGCTGCTGGCACCAGCCCCAATCACTCCGCATCGTCAGTGGGTGTGAGCAGGGCCGGTGCCATCAGCATCTGGGAGCAGCAACGGCGGGAGTGGGGCTCACGGTACACATGGGAACAGGGGCCACAGCAGGAGGGGCCAGGCAGGGGTGCAGAGAATGGGGCAAGACCCATCCCTGTGTCCAACGTAGCCTTGTGGCTCACAGTTTCTTTCAAGGTGCACGAATTCATGCACTGGGATCCTAGTATTATAATAACAGTTATGTGAATGGGTTTGGATCCATTATCTATATCCTATCCAATAATAGACAAACATGGTAATTGACCATACCTTCGCCACACCTCCCATTGGCTAATCAGCACCATA
Organism: Myotis davidii; assembly: GCF_000327345.1. Taxonomy (NCBI): domain Eukaryota; kingdom Metazoa; phylum Chordata; class Mammalia; order Chiroptera; family Vespertilionidae; genus Myotis; species Myotis davidii. The sequence goes on from NW_006285613.1 coordinate 339,198, forward strand.
TGCAAATTAACTGCCAACAAAGATGGCGGCTAATTTACATATACTGGCTTGGAGCGAAGACTGAAGACACCATAGAAGGAAGCCAAGCAATGGAGCCGAGGGAGTGGAGACAGCAGGAGGG
>NW_006285613.1:339439-354143 GCF_000327345.1 Myotis davidii
GGACCACCTCCCCAAGAAAGGTTTTTCCCAGGTAGGGATTTTTCCCTGAAGTTAGGAATTAACAGGACTAAGGGAATGAATCAGTAAGACCTCCTAGTGTTACAGGAATACCATGTACTACTTATGAAGTACTTGGATTAAGAGTCCCCCGTGTGCACAAATTTTTTGTGCACCGGGCCTCTAGTATATATATAAAAGCCTAAGTGATTGAACAACTGAATGACTGGTTGACTGGTAGCTATGACGCACACTGACCACCAGGGGGCAGACGCTCAACGTATGAGCTACCCCCTGGTGGTCAGTGCGCTGCCAAAGCCAACCTCCTGTGGCCGGCCAACCTCCTGCGTCCCTCCCCCAGCTGGCCAGTGGTCAGTGCACTCCCACAGCCAATCTCTTACGGTTGGCCTTTTCCCACAGTCCTTGCCCCCAGCCAGCCTACCCTGATTGGCCCCGATCACCGGCCAGGCTTAGGGACCCCACCTATGCATGAATTCTTGCATTGGGCCTGTAGGTAAGTAGCACAAGCACTGCCAAGATAGTCAAACTAACTGAGGCTAACAGGCAGGGAACATATATAGTGTAGAGACATTGAACCAAGGGTGAGACAGAGTAAAACAGTATGATATTTCATAATGCTTCTCAGAATGGTGCACAGTTTAAAACTTATAAATTGTTTATTTCTGGAATTTTCCATTTAATTTTGTTAACTGTGGTTAACTATGGGTAACTAAAACAATGAAAAGTAAAACCGTGGATAAGGGGAGACTATTATAAAAAGGTACTCACTGGTTTGGCTCAGTAGACAGAGCATTGGCCTGCAGACTGAAGAGTTGTGGGTCAATTCCTGTCAAGGGCACATACCTCAGTTGCAGGCTCAATCCCTGGACGTGTGTGAGAGGCAACCAGTTGATGTGTTTCTCTCACATCCATCGATGTTTCTCTCTCTCTGTCTCCCGCCTCTCTTCCACTCTCTCTAAAAAATCAATGAAAAAATATCCTCGGGTGAGGGTGAGTAACAACAACAAAAGGTACTGACAAAGTAATAATAAGGCTCGTCTATGAGATGTGGGTTGGGAGGAAGGGAGGCTGGTCAGGAAAGATTTCAGAAAGAAGGCAACACTTGAGTTGAGTCTTGGAAGATGGCGGCCCTTTGCCCCACAGATATGGGGAAGGGCGGGTATTCCAGGTATAAGAGTACACGGATCAGAAGCCTGAAAAATAAAGGAAACCGTTGGAAATCCACAGAAGCGCACATTGTTCAGTGTGCCTACAGCACCGTGGGTAGGCAGAGGAAAACCTAGAGAGCCCCTCACTGAAGCGTCAGGTCCACCTCACCATGGAGTTTGCATTGCATCCTGCAGGCAATGGGGACATTTTTATGGGTTTTAAGCCAGGAAGTGACATGTTTGGTTTGAGTTTTGTGGAACATTTTGACTGCAGTAATTAGCATGAAGAATGAAACTGGAGGTGATAGGGGGACTTATAATCTGATGGATAGAGCACCTGAATTAATATAAAAAAATAATCATATTATTTAAAATCTTAGAACACATATACTTACGTGAATATAGGGGGTTAAGTTTCTTGTATGTGTAGAGGAGGTTAAGGTTTTCTTAAGTTTCCTTTTCAAGGCCTATACTAAGCAATTGAGGAGGTCACTCAGCTGTGAATTCAGCAAGCAGAACTGATAAGCATGTGGTAAGCATGGTCAGACCGACCCACCAGGAGTCAAAACATCATCTCGTAAACATCATTTCATCGCCTGATGACTAAGGACAATAACTGATGTCTGTGGACTGCCAGGCAGCTGCATTCTGTTTCCAGCCTCACCCTAGCCCATTCCCTTTATAATCCTGTCCCCCGCACCTTGCTGGAAGACAGGATTTGAATGCTTGTAATCACCCTCTCTTCTTGGTTGGCTGGCCTCAATAAATGCCTTAGATGATTCAACCCTGCTTTTGTTATTGGACACAGCAACAGGCAGCCCGAGCCCAACCAGGGGTTTCCTGGTAACAGAGGCAGGAAGACAAGGAAAAATCTGTGGGATATGGGATATGTGCAATGAGAGAAGGTTAGTTCCAATGGCTGAATGGTAGAAGGTGAGGTCATGTTACCAGAATGCAGACTGGTCCTAAAGGAGCTTGCCTGGGAAGCAAAGGGTAGGAGTGTGGGGAGCGGTATCTAGAGAGAGTTGTAGGGTCAAGTGTGCTTTTTGTTGATCCATCTATCCATCTGTTACCAGAGAATCAAATTCTCTCCTCACTCCTGGGATTGGGGTTCTTATTATATCTTTAGAAAATGAATTTTTTAAGATTCGCATGGGAGAATGAGATGTAGTAAAAGGCTTTATTTGCATGGAGTTACATTCCGCGAAGTCCCACACCCCTTAAGCCAGTCCTGGAAGAGGTGGACTGGGCCTCTAGCAGAGCCAAAAGCAAGGCCAGTGCCCAGAACTTTCACTCTGTGTTGCAGCCGGGTCCAGTCCAGCATCAGATTAATTAAAGTCCATTAGTCCATTTAATTAGAAATTTTTATGTTCAGATCATCCTCTGGTTACGTTCAGTCTCCGAGTTGTAGGGCCCATTTGCTGGCCTTCCCTGAGCTTGTCAGGTTTAATATGTGGTCCCTTTGTGTCCAGAGATTGAAACCAGAAAATAAAAGGAGACATGGATGTTCTTGATTACACTAAGTTTTTAAACTTTTTGTATTAGTTCCAAATCATAAATCTTTAGAAATGTCAATTCAAATAAACAAAGATAAGCATATAAGAGTATTCATAACAGCATTGTTTGTATAAAAAAAAATAAAACTGACCTAAAATAGGTATAATTGGGAGATTGAAAGATATTTGCTATATTCAAATAATGGATTATGGGGTTGCCTTTTAAAAGACAGAGGCAGATAAAAACATATATTCATAATACATTAATAAGTGATGAAAATTAGTCACAAAATAATATGTATATTTTGATATTATTATAAAAATATTCACAAATAGTTTTATATTTGTGAATTACATATACATGTAATCTGTTTCAGTTTATGCATAGGAAAAATCTATCAGAATTTACAAACAAATTGTTAAGAAATGAAAGAATGTGATTACAGGGAACTTTTACCTTCTGCTTTATTTATGTCTCTATCATTTGTATTTTTTATAACACATGCTTTTTTATTTAGGAATAAAAAACATAAGCCTGTGAAAATGTACTTATGTTAGATGTTTAATGGATCTTAAGTGACTCATAATTGAGCGTGGTGGAACATTCTTCTCTTGGTAATAAATGACTGCATGACTGCATGTGAGAGGAAGAATCTAGCTCGTTATTATTTTTGCAGGGTAGACAACCAATAAGTCCTTGTGGAGTGAATAAATGATTAAGTAAAAATAAATTGATATGCTTTGGTAGCTGAGGAAGGGAAGGCTCTATAAATCTCCCAGAGGAACCAACAGTTACTTCTTTGATGCTACGTGAGGGAAAAAAAGTGTTTAAATATCTCTGGCCATTTCTTTCGCACTTCTTTCAATTCCTGAAGGTATCCTCGGTGTCCTGACATCAATTTGGAAGCTTCATATAATACAAGCTATAAATGTAACCTATTAGGGAACTCAAGCACAATGTTTCATATTGATTAAGAGTGAATTATTTCAGGCAGAAATTCCAGAGGAAGTCTCTCTGGAGTTCAACATTCTGAATTATATGAACCAAGTGGCAGCAACTAAATCAAGTAAGATTTGGAAAGGCATTTACAACCTCTCATTTTTTAATGTGATTATGCTTAACTGCCTGGTACTACTGAAATAATATATCAACCTCGACGGTTTAAAAAATTATCTTGGCCATTAGCTACATTATAAAAGTGAGCGAGGTCGAAGATTCATATAACCAAACTCAGATGTACAAATGAAAGCCAGTGATTGACATGTGCTTGATATTTGAAAAGATTCTCAGAAGATTAGGCCTTACAGTTGAAGTTTCAGAACTATTGTCTAGTCACATACCCCCAGAAGGGCCCACCCACCCCGGTCAACCTTTTTTGGCCACAGTGAACAAGGCATAGATTCCTGGTCCATTCAGTGTCTCTTTCCAGGAGAACTAGAAATGGATTCCGAGTGGCCAGTTCCCCTTAGATGTGAGTAAACTTGTAACATATAAAGTCAGGAATAGTGGTGGGTTTATATTTCTATGTGGATGGACAGTAGAGAAATCCTATTGGAAGAGAAGAAGGGAGGGATGTGGAGGAGGATAAAAAACAAACAAACAGGAGGAGGGGGGAAGAGGAGGAGATATGTTGAATGGAGCAGAGATGAGATAGTAAGTAGGAGAGCACTTCCTGGGTTCCTGAACGATTCAGATTCACAGGCCCAGTTCCTTCCTAGGTCCAGGTTATATTTGTATAACCATTTCTGCTTTTTTCCTCAAGCTGCTTGGGTATGATTTCTACTGCCTGCAAGGGAAGACTCTTAAATAGCACCAGAGAGAAAATGGAGTGCCTTTTGTCCAGTATTTTTCAACTAAGTCTGGAAATTAAACCCTGTCTACGTTGCCAGAGCCTGCCTGAGCATGCCAGGTCTGTGTCTCATTTCTGAACTCTGGAGGTGAGTAACTGTGGAGTCTGCCACCCCAGCCTCTGGTCATTTTGGTTGTTCTCTTCCAACACTTGGGTTTCCGCTGGAAATGGGACACTTGGCTGCTTTGGAAAAATCACATCATTAACACAAGCTCTGCCTTTTCCTTCCTTCACTCCTGAGCACAAATGCAAACAGCACACAACACTGGAGCTGCAAGCGGCCTCAGAAATAATCTGGTGCGCCGCCCTCACATAATAGATAAGAAAACAGATGCTACGGGATGTAAGAGCTTATTCAATGTTACGCATGAATTAGTAGCAAAACCAGGACCTGAACCTTCCCACAGTATACTCCTCCCTGTGTACTGCCAACTGAAGTGAGCCTCTGTGTTGGGCCACAGCCACAGGTGGGGCAGTGCTGGGAGGAAATGGTGATACACTTCATAAAAACCAGCAATTTGCATCATCTTGCATCTTCTTGGGAGCCAGGCTAGCCAGCCTGTTTCCCCTCGCAGAGCACTCAGCTGTGCTCCCACAGCAGGCCTCGCATTCAACCTTCACAGCCCTTATTTCCAGGGTCAGCTTAATTGTAACTTTTTTTTTTCTTTAACAGAATGGAAGGGTCACATAAATGTCAAAATATTTTCCAGTAATCTGGGCAACTTACCTTTCCCTAAAGCAGCTGCCAAGTTTTCCAGCATGACATTTTCATTGTAGAAAGGCTTGCAGGGAATTAGAAAGCACGCCAGGCCGGTTATCATCCTCTGCAATGACGGTAATAGGGAATTCCCACAGAGGTTTTGCAATACTTTGTTTTTGTTTCTTTCAATTATTTTTGGCCTTAAACTTGGTTTCCAAGCTATTTCATGAACCATTTTTTTCCTATGCAGAAATTGCTGTCATTAAACAACTGCAGAGTCCGAATTTCAACAAATTGCTGCGACAAAATTAATCTTAAAGGAGCCCAATGAATATCCACTTAATAAAATGAATGATCAAACTGACATCAAAGCTATATTCAGGGAGATGTTTTAATGGATGGTAACTTATGCATTATTCATTTAAAAATTTTAATTAATGGTCACTGGCATCACTTTTAATTAATCATTTCCTATCTTGTGTATTAAAAGAGGACAGTGATTAGTAGAACTCTACTATTTCAGGCTTTGGTTACTCAGGGCTATACTATCTTGAGACACAGAGTTTATCTTGTTCAGTAAAACAAATTTTCACAAAGTAAATTTATAGTATAATCAAAGTGTCAAGGAAAACAGTTAAAATGCTTACCTCATTCTCTCATATCCTTGCCAGAGCCACCCTATATGGTAAGCATTATTAGTCAGTGTTACCCTCACTTTACAATTGAGATAAAGGAGACTCAGAGACAACACAGCTACTGTCTGGCTGAGCTGGGAAGTGAATCCCATTTTCTAACTTTACAGCCTGTGCTACACTCTCTGTCAAGATGTACCCAACAACCATTCAACATCAGCTTATTTATTTATTAATTAACCTCCTAATGAAACATTTATTGAGTCTCTATAATACATGGGCCAGACCGGCTCTGGTGGTATCAAGATTAATAAGATCCAGACCCTACTGTCCTGGGGATGGGAAGTGGAGATGATTATACATGAAAACAGATGATCACCAAACAACATGACCATCTCTGTCACAGAGCTAATAGCATCCTACTGATTTCTTCAAGAAAGCCATATTATTAGCATTCTTTGAGTTGCTTTGTACAATTCAAAAATAGTAGAATTAACTTCATTTCTTAATCGTTTTCAGTACTTCAGATTATAATACTTATTCACCAAGTAGTCCAGTATTAGTTAGCTTTACCCTGTTGATTTCTGAGCTAGAGATAGTATAAAGAATACAGTAAGCTAGGCTGACATTTCACCCAAAGGGTGACTTAAGTTCAGAGTATGAGTGAAGAGACTTTGTTTCTTCCAGGAAGCTAAAACTTAAACCCTTGTCCCATCAGTATTTCACCATGTGTTATTATTGCAAACATTGTTCTTTTAAATTCCTTAACTTATAACTTTGAAAGTAAATATCTTCTTCAGGTATGGGCTGTCCCCCTCATCCTCACCCTAGAAATATTTGTTGAGCTCCTTCTAGATTTAGGTAGAAGTATTGCTATGTGCAAAAGAGAAACACTTATTTGAAGGAAGTCTATTTTCATTCATTATAACAAGTCATTTTACCATCTCTAAATTGAAAGTAAGAGCTGCTCTTCATACGTACAGAGTTTTAAATGAGATCATATGAGATAATACGCTCAACATTATTTTGAGCATACTATCTGATAAATACTGTAGCTCTTATAAAAATAAACTTACGTGCTCCAGAGTATATAGTTAATAAATTGCCAAGTATGTGAGTGTGGATTAGGTGGACTAAAGGATTTTATTTTTGACAAATTCTAATTGAGTATACATCTCAGTGATGTGAATGACTTCCTTTAACAGTTTTGTTGTATGGATTCAGGTGTTGAACTTTCTCATTGCAGGGCACACTTGCCCTTCTTTTTTAAGGTACATCTATTTCAATGAACTTTTATCCTATATAATAAAGGCCTAAACTGCTAAGTGTCTGACTGTTCGACCAGTCACTATGACTTGCTCTGACCACCAGGGCGCAGACACTCTGACCAGAGGTTAGCTTGCTGCTGCGGTCCAGCCGATAGGGACTGGGTGAGACGGGCCAGACATGGCCTGTGCCACCCTCCCACTGTCCCTCCTCGGCCCTGATAGTGCACCAGTGGGGTCCCTCGGCCTGGCCTGTGCCCTCTTGCAATCCAGGACCCCTCAGGGGATGTCAAAGAGCCAGTTTTGGTCCAATCAGGCCAGGCTGAGGGACCCAACAGGTGCATGAATATATGCACCAGGCCTCTAGTTTTATATAATGCTTCTGATTCAATGCAACTAGAAACCATTTTCATCATTGTATGGTTGGTTCTTCTAGAACTATAGTATATATCACGTGACAATAAAAACCTGTAGTCTGAAAGCTTTTTAAAAGCAGGAATTTAACTTCTCACAAAGACGAACCTTTCACTGTGAGAATAACACTGATCAACAGTGTGTTCGTAGTCCCAGATCTGTCATACTGTACTTAAATGCTGTTAACATTTGTTAGATAAAGTGCATTAGAATTAAATGATTAAGTCTGAGCTTTGGCTGCTGTGAAAGTTTCAGACAATCACATAAAAGAAGACAGGCTTGTGTTGGCAGCACCTACAGGTGCAGCATGAAAGTGCTGAAGGAGTGGGTAATTAATGATCTTGGAGATATTGGAGGGCTGAGCACAAAATGGTTCAGGGTGTGGCTGCATATGTGGATGGAGCTGGCTGGTGTTAGTGAAAGCTACTGCTGGAGCTGCGGATGGCCTCTTCCTAATTCTGGTTACTATTTCTAAAGTCTATACAAGTATAATCAATTTTGTGCTGCCTGGATAAAGAAAGTAAAACACCCCATAGGCAGTTGGTATAAAATTATCACATAGAATGCATTTAAGAATGAGGGGGAAAGCAAAGAGAGAGAAAATCTATTCTTCCATTTCCAGATAAATGGCAGAGTCTAGCAATGAAGCTTCACTGAAATTGGAGTGCTTGGATACACTGTTCTAAAAGAGGCTCAGAATGTCCTGGATGGATACTTTAAATCACAGCCACCACCCATAAGAATACATGGGGGACAGGCATTGATGGGAGGCAGGGAGCAGAATGCTGGAAACTCAGGTTTGAGGATCGGCTCTACTACTCATCCTGCAAAGGTTAACTTTAGTTCCAAGCCTTTTTGTTGTTGTTGAGATTTTCATTTTGCTATCATATTGTTTCTAAAGTTCAAAGATGCTTTTCTCTAAATGTTCTTAGATTTATAATCTTGTATTTTTATTTTGTGAATTGTTTACTACCTTACCTCTCAAGGTTTCAACTATAGTTTATTCTAACTTTTACATATATATTATTGATTATTTTATAGAGAGGAAGGGAGAGGGATAGAGAGTTAGAAACATTGATGAGAGAGAAACATCGATCAACTACCTCCTACACACCCCCTACTGTGGATGTGCCCGCAATCAAGGTACATGCCCTTGACTGGAATCTAACCTGGGACCCTTCAGTCTGCAAGCTGATGCTCTATCCACTGAGCCAAACCGGTTAGGGCTATTCTAACTTTTTATTTGCTTACAGCAATATTTCTGTTTCTCCTGAATTATGTTTACCTTTGTATATCTTAACGTCTCTTTTTGTGTTGGAGAATTTTCTCAAATGACATGATCTTTTGGCTTCTACTCATTTTTAAGAATGAAGCAATAAAATATTGGTTGATAAGTAGATATAAATATAAAGAGTTTATCAATGGATGGCTTACTTCTTGAGGGACATGTAAGTCTTTTCTCTTGGTTTGGTCAGTTTCCTACCTAAAAAATGAAAGCTTTTCTACCAGCATTCTGGAAGAAGCGAACAGGGATGTTATTATTTATTTAATGTCCATGTTATCAACACAACATGCCAATTCTCAGTTCTGCCTAGGTATTTTAGCTCAGAATCTTTCTGGTTCATTCTTTTTAGAGAGTAAACTTCTGTCTTCTGTTGAGTTGGGTGAGACTTCTGGGGCTTTAAATGCAGCTTTTACGGATTTTCAATCTGTCTTCTTGTTTTTATAGTCCATTTGCACTTCCACTCCCATATAATAAACAGAGTGCCTCCAATTCCTGAGAATCAGGAACTTTTCTGCTGATTAGTTTTCTGAGCTCTATGTCATCAATTACCTCTTATCCACCAGATTTCTATTTTGCAAATTTCTATTTGCTATTCTTCTCTCTCTCTCTCTCTCTCTCTCTCTCTCTCTCTCTCTCGGGCAAATGTGCAGCAGTAATAGGCCAGATGTAGGACTCATGGCTGGGGCACTATAGCCTGTGTCTAAGGACAGTGTTACTTCTAGTGTATGCCTAATCTGTACTCCAGAAACACTTTCCTATAAACATGGCCCAATTTAGCAGGGCATGAAGGTGGAGAGGGGTATAATAGAGTGTGAGCAGGGTGGTAGAAATATGGGGAAGAAAAAAGATAAAGGGTAGTCTTTTGTTTATTTTTCCCAGGAAGCAAAGATGGACTGATAATATACCTACCACTAGATGTACTTCTCCTGTATGTGAATAAAAAATAGGTTTCACCAAATATAGTACTATGGTATTATACATTGACTGATGACCATCCAAAGATGTTAAATCCCCATCCCTGGAATTTGTAAATGGTAACATGTGGGGAAAAAGGTCTCTATAGATTCAATTAAATTAAGTATTTTGAGATAAGGAGGTTACCCTAAATTCCACCACAAATATCCTTATAAGAGAGAGGCAAAGGAGATAATACAAACAGAGAAGAAATCTAGGTGAAGACGGAGTAGAGAGTGATAGGCTACAAGCCAATGAATGCCGATCAGCCACCAGAAGCTGGAAGTGACAAGAAAAGACTCCTCCTCTAGAGCCTCCAGAGAGAGCATGGCCCTGCTGACACTTTGATTTTGAACCTCTGTCTCCAGAGCTGTGAAGAAATAATTTTTTCTTATTTTAAGCCATACAGTTTGTGGTAATCTGTTATAGCAGCCATGAGAAACCAATACCAGTATTATTAATTGAAAACTATCATTATTACCTTCCTGTCAATGCCTAATGCATGGATTTCAAGAAACAGAAAAGGAAATCCTTAGATTGTGCTTTGCCTCACCAAGGTTTGTGCAGAACACCAATTAACTTTTTCATAGTCTGGAATAGCTGTCATTTAGGACAAAAACATGCTATAATTCCTGGGATTGTTGTATATTATCAGAGATGAATCCCTCATTTCTACTCCCCTAAGCAACACAATATGGGGTAAAGACTAGAGTTTTGAAATTAGACCTTGACTCAACTCTTAGTTTTACTATTTACTAGCTGTTTGACCTTGACATTTTACCTAACCTCTTGTCTTGCTATATGGAGATAAACTTGTCCTGATACCATCTTCAGAGAAACTTCAAAGGAGCCATGTATCCCTCATGAATATCTCTCCTGGTCAAGTCTAAGTTTCATATATATATTACTTTAATGCAGTCCTAGATCTCAAAAACTCTGGGAGTGCAAAGATTTTATTTTGAAAAATGTAAATTTTTAACATTTTGGTTAATTTGGTTCATATTAAAGTGTGATTGGTTTAATAGGATACTTTTTTAAACCAAAAGAATGAATCTCTAATGGTAGACATTTATATATTATGGCTAACTAATGAGAATGATTTTTTAGTCAAAATAGAAATTTATGTGTAAATTTCAGGAATAATCTATTGATAAATAAGCACTTGTAATAATTTTATTTTTTTGTATTTTTAAATATATTTTTACTGATTTCAGAGAGGAAGGGAGAGGGAGAGAGAGATAGAAACATCAGTGGTGAGAGAGAATCATTTATCAGTTGCCTCCTTCATGTGGGGATTGAGCCTGTACTCTGGGTGTGTGCCCTGACCTGGAATCGAACTATGTGACCTCCTGGTTCATAGGCTGATGCTCAACCTCTGAGCCACACTGGCCAGTGATAAATCAGCACTTTTATATCAGTACTAGAGGCCCGGTGCACAAATTCATGCACAGGTGGAGTCTAGCTGACCTGCTCCGTTGAGGGCCAACAGTCCAGGCCTGTAAGGGAGAAGGGATGCTGGCTGGCTGGCCTCACCTCTGATCGGGACTGATCAGGCCTGGGTCAGTTGGGGAGGGGGGGAGGGGCCGAGGGAGGTTGGGGGGGTTTGATTGGGGCCCTGATCAGGCTAATTGGCTCCCACGGTGCATGTCATAGTGACTGGTTGTTCTGGTTGTTCTGGTCATTCTGTCGTTCAGGTTGCTTGGCTTTTATATGTATGTAGATTTCTTTCAGTCTCATTAGGCACAAAAACATGGGGGAGAAGAAAGTAAAGATAGTCAGCTATAAAAATGATGAAAAAATAGGATTCATCCTCTTATGTTATAACTAGAGGTCCGGTGAATGAAAATTCATGCACTCAGGGTGTCCCTCAGCCCAGCCTGCACCCTCTCTCAGTCTGGGAGTGCTCGGGGGATGTCTGACTGATGGCTTAGGCCCAAGCCACAGTCTGGCCTCCCTCTGCAGCAGGCAATCAGCGGGCTGATTGGGGGATGGCGCGGGCCTGCCCCACTCCCCTGATCGCCCCTCTGCTGCTGTGGTCACCACTGCCCCCCCAATTGCCGTCCCCTCCCTCTACCTGCTGGCACCTGCCTTGGCTGGCCTGGCATCACCCGCTTGCTGACCCTGCCCCCCACTGACCAGTTGTTCAGCCACTCGGTTGAGTTGCATATTAGGCTTTTATTACATAAGATTGCAGTCTAGAAGGGTTTTCACTTTGAACAAGGCTTATTTCCCTTTTTGTGGGAGAGAAATCAATTGAAAACCACAAGGGATAAACAATCCCTGCTAGAGATCTTAAAGAGTGGAGTTGTGAACATTAAATTTTCCATGAACTGCAGCAGACCATCCCTAACTTATCAAGCTGGATTGAAGCCAACATTCACAGCTGCTTTTCTCGACTTTGCAGAGGCAGTTTGTGTGAGGAATTAGTCTTACTTTCTGTTTCTTATGGTGAATGTGCTACTTTTGACTTAGTCTGGAATTAAAATTTTTATCAATAAATATTTTCAAATGCCCACTGTTAAAAAGCATTTTTTCCTCCGCAGGTGGTAGGTTTGGCTTGGAGAATAGCCTTAGCAATAATAGGTGTTATAGATGTGGTAGTACCGTAAGTGTTGGGTACCATGATGTGTGGACCAGATGAGTTGCTGGTGGGAGATATAGCAGCTGATTTCCATTGTTTCTTTGTTGTTCTGGGACAGAGGGAGGATGATAAACAGGTAATTTCCAAAATGGAAAGCAATGAGAAGTTGGAACTTGGTGATCAAGAGGTAGAATATCTGATTAAAAACTAAGGACGTTTTGGTTGGTGCGGTAGGGCAGGACCAGGGTTAAAATGGTGTTATGGTAAATGTGTAAAACCCAGCTCTCTGGAAAAAGGAAGATCCTGATTGGTAATATTAGCCAATGCCTGTGAAGTAAATACTCCAAAGATGGCTGATTTTAAGATACAGTGTGATGCTTATTGGCCTCCCAAATCTAGGACAATTTGACATTTGGTTCTGACCAGTTGATATAAGCCAGATCCAGCACATCATTGGCAGGATAGGGGCTGAAATGTGCCTTCTTGTTTTTGTTTTACTAGTAGTTTTGCAGGATGGAATCCTCCACTGTAAATGGAAGCTTTAGGTCTGAGATACAGTCTAATAGCAGAGGGGCTTGGGGATATTTGGACACAGGGAGCTCAGGAAACTGTGTGAAATCTCTGTTCTACCTTTGAGCGCACACATGAATTGCTGAAGAAAGTAACATGCTGAGCATACATTGGTGGGTGCAAGGCCATTGTGAGTTTTGTGGATCATGTGAATGGCTCTATGGACTGGCCAGGATGACATCATGAATTATGTGCCTCTGTGCCCAGTCACAGTGTATGTGCTCTGTCTTTGTAGAACAGGATACCAGCTTTTTTCCTTTCTTTTGTAACACAAGGCTCTCATATACACACTACTGTCAATAAACATTTGTTCAGTGGTGACATCAATCTGCCATTATTAGCTGCTGATTTTCTGGATCTAGACACTCTTGCAGTAAGGATCCCCCTATTTAACACACTACTTTTGTTTCCAAGAAAGACATTTCTATGGCAGTCTGTCAACAAATGGTGAAGTGGGACTGCCAGCACATGCTAACATTCTGAGGGTTTCTCCATTGTTTCCAGTGGAGCAGTAGGTCTTGACACATCTTCAAGGTGCACCAGGCTCCTGGGGTAATGCCCCCATGCCTTGCAGCTATTATCATTGACCACCTGTGTTCTCTGCATGTAATTTTCTGCAGCAAGACCCTTTTTCTGGAGGAACAAGGAAGGGAAGGGTCCTGTCCCGCTGGATAGGATGTTATATGCTTACACGCTGAGTGTAAACCAAAGGAGAACCTCGTCGGAAAACACCAGGGCGTTTGCATTATCCTCTAGACCAGGGGTTGACAAACCATAGTCATCAGGTCAAATCTAGTCCCTCTCATATTTTTGTAAAGTTTTATCACAACAGAGTCTTGCTCATTTCTTTGCATATTACCTATGGTGGCTGCTTTTGTGTTACAACTTTTGACAGAGACCATGTAGCCTGCAAAGCCAACAACTTTTGCTATCTGGCCCTTTACAGAACCATTCCAGGGCCGCTCCTGTTTCTCTACTCCACTGCCCACATCTTCACTTTCCTGGTTGCTGTACTTCTAGGTTGGCAACTAAATGATGTGAGAGAGGTGTTAGCTAATGCCATGATGATGATCATATTGAAACAGACAAATGTATCAAACCAACACATGGTACGCCTTAAACTCACACAATGTTATATGTAAATTATAGTTCCACAACAGCAGCAAAAAAAGGGACTGAATAAAAAGCATGCCTGTTTCTTGGGTTTTATTTCAGGTTTTAGTACTTTCCATCATGCTAAGGAGAATAGAAAAAATTAAAAATGATGAGTGACGGTCAATGGTAAGTATGAAATCCTCCCTGTTATTTTGTTTCCTTCCTGTTTTTAAATTCTCTTTAAAAAGTATGAGAACTCTGGTAGAGAAAAACAAAAAGACATTTTGAAAGAACTTCAATAGTTCCATTTTTAGAAGAATTAATTTTTATGCCTTTTGAAAATTTTCCATTTCCCAGAAATTGGAGAATAAATCATACACTTCTGACAAAAAAAGAACAGATGCCTTCTCCCATTTTTGAGAAGATTTTTATTAGCGATAGTCACCAAGTATGTTCTTTATTATTATTATTGTTATTATAATTTTTTGTTAATCCTCACCTGAGGATATTTTGTTCATTGATTTTTAGAGAAAGTGGAAGGGGGTCCCGAGGAAAGAGGAGAAGGGGGAGGGGGATAGAGAGAGAGAAGCATTGATCTGAAAGAGACACATGGATTGGTTGCCTCCTGTACCCTGATGACAGCGGGGATCAACCTGCCACCTAGGTATGTGCACTTGAAGGGGAATTGAACCCACC
>NW_006285613.1:354309-363665 GCF_000327345.1 Myotis davidii
AGAACTCTAAAATCAAGGTGTCAGCTGGGAGCTTGCAAGGGAGGCTCCTCTTCCAGCTCCGGTAGCTGCAGGCATTCCTTGGCTTGTGAAAGCAAACCTCAGGCTTCACAGAGCAATCTTCCCTCTGAGGCTTTGTCCACGTTTCTCTCTTTCTAAAGAGTTAATGGATTAAAACAGGGTTCCTCAAACTTTTTAAACAGGGGGCCAGTTCACTGTCCCTAAGACCGTTGGAGGGCCAGACTATAGTTTAAAAAAAAACTATGAACAAATTCCTATGCACATTGCACATATCTTATTTTGAAGTAAAAAAACAAAACGGGAACAAATACAATATTTGTATTTGCATGTGGCCCGCGGGCCGTAGTTTGAGGACCCCTGGATTAAAGGCCTAACCTACAAACTTCATCTTGATTGGCTTACCCCTGCCAAGACCCTATTTCCAAATAAGGTCATATTCACAGGTATCAGAAGGGGTAGGGCATCCACATTTTGGGGGGAGGGGAGGAGGCGGGACACAATTCAAGCCATTACAGTGACCCAATACTTGTGAGCCATGACTGGTTAGAATGAATTGAGCAACCACATTCTCTATCTTGGGAATATGAAATCAAGGCAACATAAGAATTTTTTTAAAGGATAAAAAAAATAAATCAGGACCATGATTAGCCAAAGCCATGTGTAAACTGAAATTATAAGGGAGTATAAAAATCTAAGTAGGTGGGGAAAGTAAAAGAAAGATGATGCCCATAGAGAAATAGGGGTGAAGAGAGACAGGAGGAAAGAGAAAGAATTGTTTGCAGAGCAGCTTTAATTCTTCAACTGATTTTCCTTTTATTTAAACTCTTTTCCCCCCAGAGGAGATAGCACAAGTAGCTTTTGTTATTTGAAAACAAAAGAACCAAACTCCCACACCTATCTTGGTCCACAGGACTCAGGCTGGAGACTCAGGCTGGGAGGCAAGAAGAAGGACAGAGACAAGGGAGAAGGATGAAGTGCGGAACAAAAGCTGTCAGTTCCTTAAGTTCTTACATTGTTTGTGCTTTGCTGCTGATCTTTGTTTTCCAGTGTGGAATCTCATAGGCACTTGTTGATAAAAATCACACTGACCTTCAAATCCAGCTGGAACAAAGGTTGAGGAAAGGCTCCTATTGATAGTATATCCCTTGATTAAGTCATGCATCTCTCATTCTCCTGGGCTCAGCTAGATGAATAGAAAGATGAGTAGAGTGAGTACACTCACGCACACACACACATGCTCATGCTCTTTCTATGGGGAGCTTTGTCTTAGGTGTATTGTAGACTTGCTATTCGGGGTAGAGAGCCCAGCTGCAGGGTCAAGGTGCACTCTTCCTCAAACTGGAGACTGGTGTCATTCTCTCCTAAAGAATCTGCATATTGATGTTTGCAACACTCATGGGTGCCGTCCTCTGTGCACTCATAGATGTGGCGAAATAAATTGCATGCAGCCTCGGGTTTTCTTCCTGATCAATAGACACAATCATGTGAGGTTTTTGGCTTTGCAAGGAAACTTTAATACTCTGTTCAATAAAATTTCCTAAAAAAAAGAATCCAGAAATTCTAAGAAAATTTTCTAGAAATAATTGTAATTCTCTTTAATGCCCTTGTTTTTTTTGCCACTTTTTAACCTAGCTGGGGAATATCTTTTTATTTTAAGCTTTTGTTAAAGAACAGAGAGAATTCATCCACCTAGTGCTAGCAGAGCCAGGCACTAAAACCGAGAATAGCAGGGGAGAAATATTGGCTGTTTTATTGATGAACAGTGCCTTCCAGGAGACAGGAAGCTAATGCTCAAAAGTCTGACCTCTCCAATGGTGTGTAGGTTACAGGTTATATTTGGCAAAATCACAAGTCACCATGGGCTAGGGTCGTGGGTTGTGCTAGGAGCTGATTGGTCGGAGGTGAGGTAAGGGTGATAAATCATTTCTTCAGGTGTTGAGGACAGCTCTGAGGTCTGTTTCCATGTCCTTTTGTCTGGCTTTATGGGAAAGTAGTCAGGGGGCCATTTTACCTTAGGGATCAGAAGTGAAACATAACTTAGGTCCAGATGTTATTTTTAACCTGCCAGAGATCAGGACCCTGTGATCATTGGTCAGGTCCAGGTTACTGTCTTCTGCTGCCTCAGAGGTTGCTGATTATTCAGGGAAAGGCTAGGTCTTTCTCTCTATACAGAGGAGATGGCTTTTAGAGGTAGGATTTAAAACGGAATTTAACCAAATTAATAAGGACCCTCTGTTTCACTGTCAGGATGGAAATCTTCATCTTTGCTCTTGCTTGTGACTCTGATTTTGAGCCATAGAGAAAAGTGGAATTCTAAAGCATTTCTGCTACTTTTGACTTGGCCAATCCATTTCCATTCCAATGACTTTATCTCCCAATCTTTAAAAATAGCTATTTCAGGTTTAAGGATTTCCCATTTTATTGAGAAGCCTTTTACCAATTGTCAGAGTTCCATTTCTGGGAACCTTGCCACACCTTCCTAGCTTGGTTGTAAAATCTTTACAAGCACATCATCTCTCAGGATCTGAGAATAATGTATGGACACTGTCAAGCAGAAGATACATCTTAGGGAAAACTATATTATGTGGTTGCCTGGAACATTTAAATCAGTAATGCTTTGTTTTAACTCAAGGCAAATAGTTTCTGTGTTTGATACAACCAAGCTGTATTCTATATGACACACTGTGAAAAGTTCTCTCATATTCCTGAAAATTTTACTTCAATTAGATATGAATTAAATTTTTAATCAGATAAAATTGAATAGAAACATTAATTTTTCAAATATAAAAAAATCAAATGAGACAGCATCTTTAGGAAGCAGATGAATGAAACCAATAGAAAAGTAACTGTATTAATATTTTGCTTTTATTTAGGATATTTAGTTTATCCTTTATAAATTTAGATTTTGATATATTTCTCTTTTGTTATTTAGCAAAATAGAACCCATACTTTTCTTACACTGTGTTTCATTTAAAAGAAAGGGAAATGAAGAGTAGTGTCTGACAATACCTCTAAATGAAAGCTTATGGGTTTTTTACTTTTTGCACAGATTTGATATTGTTATGTTAACAGGGAAGGGATAATTGCTACATAATTAGATTTGCTCTCTCAGATGCCACTGCCAATTTATTTTGTTTTATATTTTTAAAGTTGCAAGAAAGCGTACCTAGTACTTGCTTTTGAAAGACTGAACTTAAATGATAAATTAAGTTATAAGCCAAATATTTTTTCATTGTAGATCTCACTATAACTATAAGGTTTTTTTGTGTGTGGTTTTTGTTGTTATTTTACTTTGATTTGGATCTATATCTAAAAAATAGATGAGCTGATTCTGGCTCTGTCATTTATTAACTTTATGGCCAAGGACAAGGATATTGTCTCTTTAACTCAGTTTTCTCATGTGTAACATGTTATCTTTCCCTTAGGGTCAGAATAGTGCCTGGCAATAGACAACCTTTTCTGCACAGCAAACATTTGACAAGGCATGCGTAGCTGCTAAATTCATCTATCATCTGCTTTCCATAGGGCCACCATGTTGCACAACACCCTAATTAATAAAAGGCTAAATCAACTGAATGGCAGAATGACTGGTCGCTATGACGGGCACTGACCACTGGGAGACAGACGCTCAATGCAGGAGCTACCCCCTGGTGATCAGTGTACTCCCACAGTGGGAGCACTGCTCAGCCAGAAGCCAGGCCCACAGCTGGCGAGTGCACTCACTATGGTATGCACTGACCACCAAGGGGCAGATGCTCCGACCTGTAGGTTGGCTTGCTGTTTTTGTCTGGCCAATTGGAACTGATCAAGACAGGCCAGACATGCTCTGGAGCCCTCCTATGGTCCCTCCCCGGCTGGCCAACCTCCCATGTCTCTCCCTGGCTCCTATCATGCACTGGTGGGGTCCCTTGGCCTGGCGTGTGCCCTCTCGCAATCTGGGACCTCTTTGGGGATGTTGGAGAGCCAGTTTCAGGTCGATCCCACAGGCCAGGCTGAGAGACCCCACTGGTACACGAATTCATGCACTGGGCCTCTAGTCTATATATATAAAAGCCTAAGCGACCGAACAACTGAATGACCAATGACCAGTCAACTGGTCTCTATGATGTGCTCTGACCACCAGGGGGAAGAGACTCAATGCAGGAGCTGCCCCCTGGTGGTCAGTGTGCTCCCATAGTGGGAGCATTACTCAGCTGATCAACCGGTGCCAGATGTCAAGCTCACAGCTGGCAAGCACAGCTGCAGCTGCATGAGCCTACTGAGTTGTGGCATCAGGCACAGCAGGGCTGGGATGAGCGGGAGCAGCATGGCTTCTGGCCCAGGCTCGGGCTCCTCTCTGGCCGCCTGCCGCTTCATGCACTCCTATATCCTCTGAGGGGTCCTGGATTGTGAGAGGGTGCAGGCTAGGCTGAGGCACCCCACCGGTGCACAAATTCATGCACTAGGCCTCTAGTAGAATATTATGTGAATGATACCTCCTGGGACACAGTATTTTGCTTTGTAAGAATGATGTCTCCTGTTTCCATTTGATACCTATCAAAGCAGACCATCAAGTATTTTGCAGGTCTTCTAAATCATAGAAGATGAATTTTGCCCTGGCAAGTGTCGCTAAGCAGCTAGAATGTTGTCCCTCACACCAAAGATCTTGGGTTTGATTCCTGGTCAAGGGCATGTACCTGGATTGAGGTTTGATCCCCAGCCCTGGCTAGAGTGCTTGCAGGAGGCAACTAATAGGTGTGCCTCACGTCAATGTTTCTCTCTCTGTGTGTTTCTTTATTTCCCTCCCTCCCTTCCACCTTCTCTTAAAAAAAAAGAAAAAAAAAAGAGATGAATTTCTTCTCTGCATTCTAGAAAAGGAGAGGAAAAAAATCTCCCACTGTAGAAGAAAACAAATTAAGCATCATATCCATAGAGATGTGACTAAATTAGACTAAGCGATGTAGTCATTTTGATATGCTGTACTTCAGCTAAAACAGGCAGATTATTCTGGGGAGACCTCAGAGAACTATGTGTGCTGCTCAGGCATGTAAAACTGCTCTTAGGGAATTGGTATAACCAAATGTTTTTTATTCTATTATCACTGCAATGTTTCCAGTGAGTGTTCCCCAATCGATGTTGCTTTCAGAAGTGTCATTTACGGTGTAAACGGGGATAAGATATTTTGTTTCTTAGTCTGTATTTAGGACTTGGAATATGTGATCCAAAGTCACAAAGCCACTCATCATATTAGCATTTCAGAGCTCACTCATGAACATTAATACTCAAGAGACATTGATATTCAGTTGGACTAAATTCAAAAGAATAATTTGAACTTTAAGGTATGGAAATATATGTTGTTTTTTCTGTTTCAAAATGATAACCACCTGCTGCTTTGCCAGAGTTTTGTTTCTTTCAGTCAAATTAATGTAGCTCTTAAGAATTCATTTTCTCTACTGAGGAGCAGAACATTAGGAGAAAATGTTCTTTTCTATTTCTTCAGTTTTTGTCTGTTCCCTAAGTTGATCACCAAACCCTGGGGGCAATTAAATTTAATTCAATCATCATAAATATAGTATGAGGCACATTAGGAATCTTCTAGCTTAAAATCCAATCACATCTTCCTTTTCTGGCGAAAACGAGACCGTTGCCAACACCACAGAGAAGGCATCTGAAGTTTTCTTTTTATAATTTCACATTGATAACAACCACTTGCAAAAATAGACTGTTCAAAAAATGAAATGCTTCTTCATGTTTTCTCAAAGCATTGTGAAAGTACTGTGTGCAAATGTTGAAGCTTTAATCAGCACCTTGGGATTTCCCATAGAGATCTGTATGTAAATGGTGGACTGAAATTTGAAAAGTATTTTTTGAAACCCTTACTGTATGCACTACTTTTAATTAAGGCCTAGCACTGCATCCTAATTATATGATTTCTAAAGAGTCCTGTAATCCCATATCTTAGTTTCTGCTATTCCTTTCTTTGCATAGTCTTCTTACTTCCCACCTTTCCAATAGCCTATTCTTCATCAGCTTCTCATTTTATCATGGACTAACCATGACTTCTCTGCCAGATTCTGAATTTTCTGCCTATATTTGACCACATCGTCATTCATTTCAACAATGCTTTTCTATGCCTAACTTAACTTTCCATCAAATTTTCCACTTATTTATGTGCTTATTTATTTAATTTTATTCTACAACCTGAAGTTTTTACATTCTCTGCTCTTGTATTGCTAAGGAAAGTTTTACTGATTAGGTGCTCCAAAAATTCATGGCATATAACCTTGGATGAGGGCTCAGCAAACACTATAATATAGTCCTTATAGCTGCCATTCTAAATGTTTTCTTCTTGCCCTAACCGGTTTGGCTCGGTGGATAGAGCGTTGGCCTGCGGACTGAAAGGTCCCAGGTTCGATTCCAGTCAAGGGCATGTACCTTGGTTGCGGGCACATCCCCAGTAGGGGGTGTGCAGGAGGCAGCTGATTGATGTTTCTCTCTCATCGATGTTTCTAACTCTCTATCTCTCTCCCTTCCTGTCTGTAAAAAAATCAATAAAATATATACAAATATTTTCTTCTCTCTTCAAACCTGAAAACCCAGTTAGAGCCCCTTTTATCCAAGTCCAACTCATCACTGAAAATTAATATCATCTGGAAAAAATCCAATTCATTCTCAAACTCATATTCTCTCAGATGATCTCCACCTTACATTTTCTTTGTATTTTACATTTTCTTGTTCTTAATTCTTACAAATTCTTAATTTTTTTAATGGAGAAAGAAGATCCATTTTCCTTTATAAAGCCAACAGTTTATTCTATGCTCACAATCCCGTTCGCTTTGCAGGACTTTCCCCATTAGTTATTCCCTTTAGTTGACATCTTCAAGCACGCTGCTTCCATCTTTTCCTTCCAACTAACACACTTGTATCTTCCCTTTAAACTGTAACTTTCCATATGCTTCCTTTTTAGGAGCAGCTTTTGCCCACTAGCTCCATTTTTAAATAACTTGCCGAGTTCACAAACATTTATAATTTGATATCTAGTATTTCATTGGGAGAAATACACTCTTGGAGGCACATCTTAATTGTAATAACTTGTCTTATATTTAAAATTGATCATATATCTTTACATGCTTATTGTCTATAGTCTTGAACATGAATATAAACCCATTGAAGGCAGAGACTTTATCTGTCTGGTTCCTATGTATCCTGTCTGGAGCAGAGTTGGCACTCATAACCACTCACTGAGTGACTAGGTAACCGCCTATTCCAAGAGCCTCTTCTCATCTCATCTCTTTCCTTTTCACAGGCTTCTGATAATAATTCTTCTCAATATTAATGTTATTGAGGCAGCACATTCTTTGGAGGTCATCTTCATCATCTTTCATTTCCACCATCCATTCAGCCCCCAATTTCTTGTTGTTCTGCAAATTATCATCTCTCTCTCTCTCTCTCTCTCTCTCTCTCTCTCTCTCTCTCATTCAACATTGAAAAAAAATGCCTGGCTATACCTATATATATATATATAGATAGATAGATAGATAGATAGATAGATATTTATCCATTCGCATTTCAGAATTCTCAACTAGAAAATTTCAATATCATTTCATAGCCTCCTTCCATGCCTCTTGTCCAATCCATTCTGCATTGAGCTACCAGTGTAATAATCTGACACAAAGTTCTGTCCCACAACTCTCAGCAACCTCTGTTGCTTACGTACTAGAATTGCAAGAGTTCTATGATTTGGTTTCAACTCATCTTTATTGCCTTATCCTTTAAAAATTTCCTGCATGATCTTTATGCCCCACTTAAACATTTTTCAAATATACTCTATAGTTTTTATATAAATAAATAAATAAGTGTTCCTAATCCAGTTCTTGAAATTCTTTCTTCTCTTAGCTGTCTAACTCACCTGTTAGGACTTGATTCAAATGTTACCTCTTTCGGTAAGGTCTGTCAGAGCTCTCCAAATGGAAGTGCCCTCTTCCACTTTTACATCCTCATAACACTTTGCATTCTTTTCACGGCATGCCTCACATTATGTATTAAACTGATTTTTGTGTAGTTTCTTCTTATTTACAAAATTATACATCACGTGAGTACAGAGATATCTTGTACTTGATATCTTTTTTACTTCCTTGGTGCTTAGCATAGCACCTTTTCCCCATCCAGCTTTATTAAAGCATAATTTAGATAGACTAAAATCCACTTTTTAAATTTGGTAGTTATATGCAGTTATCATTCCATAAGCGAAATACAGAATGTTTCTAATACTGTAAACAGTTTCCTCGTGCATCTTTGAAATCCATCCTCTTCCTTTGATCCTTAGACTTAACTAATTACGTATCTTTCTGGAACTATATTTTTGCCTTTTCCAGAATGCATATGAATAGAATCACACAGTGTATAGTCTTTTGTGTTTGGCCTCATTTTAGATGATGTTTCACGTTTTAATTAATTTTATGTATGAATAGTCTATTTTGTTGCTAAGTATGGATATGTCACAATTTATCTATTCACAAACTGCTGGTTGTTTTGGTCGTTTCCAGCTTCAGGGTGTTGCACAGAAAGCTGCTGTGAGCATTCATGTACAGGCTTTGGCCATGTGCATTCACTTCTCTTGGGCATGGAATAGCTAAACCATATGATAAGTTTGTGTTTAGCATTTTAACAAGCTTTAAGACTATTTTAACAATTTTAAAGAAGGCTTAATAGAATATGAAACCTATAAAGGCAAAATAGACGTGCTATTTAACATCTATGATCAGAAGAAGGAGCAAAGGTGGAGAAGAGAGCTGAGAGCAATCAGTCTAATGACAAGTCACACCCTCTTGCTCAATTCCTGGACCTGAACCATTTTTTTTTTTTCAGATCTGGAACCCATGGACTAAAAGTTGGCCTCGTTTCTAGGATGAAGGTCCCAGCAACTTTCTGGCAATTGCACATTGTAATGATTTCCCAATCCTTCCCCAAAAGGAGCTATGTCCTTTACTCGGATGACTGTACACTGGGGAGAGGGAAATGCTCAGACCTTTCAAGGACTATTAGACACAGGTAGGGGTTGAATTTGATGCTTGGGGAACCAAAGCATCATCAGGGCTCCTTTGCTAGAGTGGTGGTTTGTGAAAAGTCAGATAATAAATGGTGTTCTGACTAAAATCCAGTTTCCAATGGGTCCTCTGGCTCCACTGACCTACTAGGCCATTTCCTGAATGTGTAGCTGTTATTGAAATACTTGATAGTTGAAATAATCTTTTAATTTGGGTACTTGTCCTGTTAGGTAATAGATAATATAGTGAGGAAAGCCAAATAGAAACCTATGGAATTGCCCCCACCCATGCTGGCTAACACATTATAGGGAA
>NW_006285613.1:363692-372389 GCF_000327345.1 Myotis davidii
ATAAATGTATCAATGATAGTGGGATGGTGGTCTCTTATTTCCTTATCTCCCTTTAATTTCCCAGTCTGCCTCTTCAGTTCCTGATAGATCCTAGAGAAGAACTGTAGACCACTGCAAGCACACAGTAGCACTGTTTGCAGCTGTGGTGCCAGATGTTTCATTGTTGTTAGAGGAGATATATAAAGCCTTAGTCACATGGTACTGGGCCATTAATTTGATGAATGCATTTTTATTCTAATAACAAAAGATGATCATAAATAGTTCTTATTTTCAAAGAATGGACAAAAATATTTGTTAATAGGTTTGCCCTACCTAACTCATCCTTCTCTCATAATGAAGATCTGAAGCCCACAGAATATCACATTCAACCATTATATTAATGACATCATGTTTATGGGGCAAGATAAACAAGAGGTGGGTAACATGCTAGAGGCTCTGGATCCTGCATCTGAATCCATTCTATCCTTCTTTACTCTTGATCTCAGTAGAGGACTCTCCCTCCTTTCTTTAAGGCAAATTCCTTTATTTGTCTATTCAGAAACCTTGTGCTATTAATTATACTTTCTTTGTCTTATATATTTAACATTTTCCTCTTAAATAAATCTTTTTATCAATTTCTGAAGCTCTCCATTAAAGCTAACCCCAGCAATCCTTCCTTTCCCCCAATTTTTTACCTATAGGCATTTCTATCCCTTTACTCTATCCCATCCCATAATCATGTTTTTTCTAATTTAGTTTTAATCTTATAATGTAATTTTGAAAATCTCTTCCTAAGGTTAAGAATTGCCTCCATGTTGTTAAATCTAGATTTTTTTAAATAAAGTAAATCTTAATTGGCTTCTTAATAGCACTGGATATTATGTTCCCACTTTGCAATCCCCTTAAGCTCCAGATTCATATATCTAACTTAATATTTTTATTTGGATTAATTAAAAGGATCTTAAACTCAACTTATTAAGATTCAAGGTCATACTCTATCTGCCAAATCTAGCCTTTATCTCCAGTAGTCCCTGTCTCAGTCACTGCAGAAACCCAAGAGTCAATTTGACATTCCCCTCTCTCTTATTCTCAGTATCATTGTCCCTCAAGGAAGGTTCTTTCCTCCTCCAAATGCTTTTCAGATTTGTCCTTTTTTCTTCTCTGCTGATTCTGCTCTTGTTCAAGTTACCTTTTCTCCCACCTAGATTATTATAATAGTTTCCTAACCGACCCTCTCTTTACAGTTGTACTCTGAGTAAATTTTATTTCCTCCAAACAGAAACCTGATCAAGTGACACCTTCCATATAACACTCCAGGAAAACGGAAACCCAAAATATTTCATGTGGCCAAGCATGCTCTGTGTTGTCTGTTCTCACTTTTTCCATGTTCCATTTCAAACTTCTACAGCTCCCTGACCCCATGCCCTTCACATAGGTAACTCTTCCATTTAATCAACAGTTACACAGGAAAGACTTCTGTGGCCAACTCCCTCATATCTCCCTATTAAATGCTCTCAGTACATGCCTACTTCATGCTGTTCATTTATTTTATGAAACATTTCACAAAGTTATTATGTGTCAAAAACTATTATAAGCACTTCAAATATTAACTCAAATTAATATTTATAACAACTCTATGAAATAGATACTTTAAAATTTTCCATTTTACATGTCAGCAAACTGAGGACAGAGAGGGTAAGTAACTTGCTCAGAGTCACACAGCTAGTAGGTGGCAGAAGGGGTCAGTCCTGGGCACTGGACTCCAGAATCCACACTTCTCACTTATGCTGCCTCTCTCCCTTAGTAACGCTTTTCATTTCCTGTGTGATTCCTACCATAGGATAACTATCTGTTTTTCTCATTACCTTGGTACATAATACAACTAGCAATGAAAGAATGAAAGCAACTGAATGAATGAAACATCAAACTGTTTATTGACATCATACTGCATTTTGGATGCTAGCTTCCCCTCATATGTGTGCTGTGCTTTGGAATGTCATATTGCTAGGTTAAGTTATTTTTAAAAAATGAGCATTGGCAGAAGTTTTTGAAATAGGTAATGGATATTTTTGTGACCTCCAACTTAATAAACTGGGGGTCTTAAGTAGAGAGATCAGCATCTCAGAAATGTTACAGAAAGTATTTATCTTTCATTCACATTGAAAGTGTCATGAACAAGAAAGTTTCATGATGTTTTATTTTCTTTCCTCCAATTAATTATGAATTCAAACTCCTTGTTAAGCTAAAGCCAAGGGATAATAAAAGAAGGTAACATTTTCCTGATTATGAAATAACACATGTTCATTACATGGAATTTTAGAAATGTGGAAGATTATTAAGAGTCTACCAAGAAAAGGAAAATCAGAATTAACATTTTAGTGCATAAATCATTTCATACTTGTATACATGTATAGATATATAAAAAATGTTTAAACTTGCCTATGCATATGCATGTTTATGAGTGTGTATACTTTCAAAATTAGTATGTTACTTTAAATTGGTGCTTGTTTAACTCAACCTTGTATAAGAAACATATTTAACTATTATTAACTGCTTTTCAAAAACATGGTATTTAATGTCTGGAAAATATTAATCTTATGGATAAGCCACATTTTAACATTTTTCTTATTATTTTAGTATTTTTATTTAAATAATAATTTAATATTTTCTTGCATATAAATCACTGTCCACATCTCTGAAACTTTCCTCATGACAGAGTCCCCAAAGTGAAGAGACTAAATCTTAAATGTTCTCACCATACACAAAAAATAATTATATGACATAATGGAAGCATTAACTAATGCTATGGTGGTAATTATATTGTACTATATGTGTTATCAAATTAACACGTTGTTCACTTTAACCTGACACATGTTACATGTCATTTATATTTCAGTAAAAAAATGAAGTGTGAACTTGTTAAATTTCTTCAGTCATTTTGCCTGATTGCTTTCCAGAAAGGTTGTAGGTAACTAAACAAAAGCATACAAGCAGAACCATACTATTATACCATTAATAGCATTAACTATTACTCCTGGAAACAAAGTCTTTGATGATAAAAACTTTGATGGACATTCTATTAATGAGAAATGAACATCCTCATATTTTGTTAACATGTGTAAAATTTGCTACAAACTGTATGGAGGGAAATTTGGAAATTTCTGCTAATATTAAAATCATGTATCTTTGGATAGCAATTTAATTCATTTATAGGAATTATTTCTCTAGGCATATTCAAGCTTGTTCTCAAAGTTATGTGTATAGAAATATTCAGGGCCATTTTGTTTGTAACAGCAAAAGGTTGTAACTGACCCAACTATCCATCTAAAAGAAGTTGGCTATATTTATATGGTGCAGCCAAACAGAGGCTACTGGATCAATTAGATCACTGTGTTTTGAAAACAGTAGAAATCTAACTCAGAGTGGCCTACACTATAAGAAAATACATTGATAACTTGAAGGTCCAGAGGTAAAGTGGGCACCAGGGTGGCTTTAACTCCTTGTCTTCTATCCAATGACCCAGTTTCTCTGCTCTTCTTCCCACAGCATCTGTTACAGCACAGAGCTGGTTCCACTTGTAATTGCAAGATGCCATGTGCATCTTCATCCCATGGAGGGAGGGAGAGTCCCCTTGGATCATTAATAAACATAGGCTTCATTTTTATTGGACCAAACCAAACTACATTTCATTAAGTTTTATTCCTTATTGTTCAACATGGAAACATTTAAACTTATGTTTAAGGGCAAAATGTTTGGCCTAAATAATTTAAAACAAGCCACGCTAATGTTCATGTGCTACAACAACAGAAATATCTTTTTGGATACACAAAAGCTCAGGAATAACATCTACTTGCTTTTCCTTGAAAATTTACTTGAAGACATATTACAGTCAGCCAAAAATCATTCACAATTAAACTTTTAATAGCAAGGTAGTGTTATAAAAATGAAGTAATGTTATGTAGTGAAACTACATAAACAGAGATTTAAAATGACACATTCACAGGATCTGGGAATTAGGATGTTGACGCCTTGTGGGGGGATATTATTCAGTCTAGCACATCATGTTTCATTTATTCTGGTACTTTGTGTTCCAGGGATGTGTTCCAGGGGAGTGCTGAATTTTATTATATCTGTGGTTACTTTTTTAAACTTTAAAATTTACCTTCTATCGCTTATTTTTTAAGACCTTTGAAAGAATATGATAGTGGTGAATTTAGCTGGTAAGTTGAATTATTGACCCCAATTCTCTCTTTCTGTGTCCAAACTCTTTGCTATAGAACTTTGCAGTCCCTGCCACCCACAGGCAGTGCACTTCCCAGCCCTTGCCTTTGGCCTTGGCCAGCTGGCTTGCTCTCCAGCCTCATTTCATAACTCCTCACTTGTGCTGGTCCTGTGACCACATACACTAGGCCTTCACACAAATCATTCCCTTAGCCTTAAATTTAACTCCCCTCTCTATCTTGGGTACATTCTCTTCATCCTCCAGGTCACTTTGTCAGGGAGGCCTTCTTCGATTCCTGCACAAAGCTTTACTTCTTAGCAGCCATTCTCTGCAGTTCCGTCTCATTAAGCCAATTTCTGAGACATAAGATTTCTATATTCAACTGTTTTTGTGAACATAATCCATTGGACAAATACATATTGTTCACCTACTAAGTACTGTGCTTGAGAGTGCTCTCATTTCAAGAAAAATGTTCCATCTCCCCAAACAGCCCCTGATGGCTGAGGTGGTAGAACCTGCGCAGGAGTATGGCAGGTGCAGCTCTGTGTTTCAGCCGCGCTCACATGTACTCACACATCCGGAGCATATCCCTGTAGTTCCTCCTCTCAGATTGGTACGAAGCTCATAGCAATGACTGCAGCTTAATTTAATGACTTTAGTTTAAGTTCTTATACATGTAAGCGTTTTTTTTTTTGGTTTTTTTTTTTTGGTCATGGTTTATTTACTTTACAGTTTGTAGACTCTGACAACTGCTGAAGATATGCCTGGGTAGATGGTGATGGTCTTGACAGGAGACAGCTTGTTAGCAGCACAGACAACTGTGATGTTCTTAAAGTATCTGACACATAAATTAAATCAAGATACTTTCTTCACCATTTGTATAAGATCTTGTCTTCAGAAAGCACATTTGGTGCTGAAAGCCCCTTGGAGAACACTTTGCAGTGTACCAAGACTGACTGATGAGCCCAACAGCCAGTGCTCGTTGGCAAGAGCTGCACCTCATTTCTCAGCCTGCCAGGCAGTAGGGGATGGCCTGGGTGACAGCTGACACCATGGAGCGGTTGTGAATTTCATTTACTTGTAACATGAGGCTGCAGAGCTTCTCATTTTGGATGTGAAAGGCACTGTTTCTAACTGTCCTGTGGGAAAAGAAGGATTCTTCAAATTGTTATCTAATTCTACTTTCAGACTCTTTAAGTTCTACTGATTCAGTGGATCAGTTTCTTTGGCTGACACCAAGGATGTTGTGTGTGCAGGTGTAGACTAACAACCCCTCCTCTCCAATCCTAGTAGAGTGGAGATGATATCTTTGATAGTTGAATTTCTGGAGAACATTCTTCCCAGTACTATAACATCCTCCAAATTTCCCTCCATTGTGATCCTATTCATTGAGACATATCTTTCCCCCCCTTATCAAGACAAGTGAGGAGATACAGCATGATTATATGGATGTTTGATCACTGATATTTCTGGAAATCGCTCTCTTTTTGTGACATTGTACCAGTTACTTCTTTCCTGGCCATAAGAAGCTTGTGATTTTTGTTGTGTTAAGCTGACACCTTTCTTGTCCTCAGATGTGCTATAGCAATAATGCTTTTTCTCAAAGGTAACGTAACACTTGACTGAAGTTCTTTGAAGAGAGGCACTGTCTGTTTTGCTCATTGCTGTATCCTTAGCCGACCATGTACTCCTTCAACCATGGCAGGTCTTTAGTAATGAATGAGAGAATGGCCTTTTTTGCAACCTCCCAATGTCTTCTCAGTGCCTATTTCTGATTCCTGACTACTCGCTAATGTTTTATCTCATGTGAAGTGGAAGTGGAAAGAATAGGTCATGTGCAAGTGCCAGCAAATCCTTGCATTGGGGTTTCTGACATTTCTCTGAAACTACTCTTTGTCCTGAAAGTGCTCTGGCACTAATAAATTTGACATTTTATTTTTTACCTTTACCCATCTCTTTCCATTTTTGTCTGTATTTTACAAACATTTACATTTTTGTTATTAGAATTCCAGTTTGAAATAAATTGAACAAAAATGTGGAAATTTGATGGCTCATATAACCCATGGGTCCAGTTGGACTCAGGGACAATGGAACCAGGATTGAAATGCTGCCAAGACTCTCTCTGTGCCTAAGGTCTCCCCATTCTAAGACCCATTTTGAAAAGTAGAACCTTGGCCTTGGGACCTCTCCAAAGTCTCTGGGTCTATGGCAAGAACCAGTGGGGAGGAATGGTCTCCAGCCAAAATTGGAAGTAGGCCAGCTTTTCCTCCAATGATCCTGGAGCATCAATGTCTAATCGACTCCTTTCCCTTTTCTGCCTAGAGCCTGTGTGATTGCCATCATGTATCGGTTAAAACTTATTCTTAACAAAGACTCTGATATCAGCCATTTATCTGTTATGGTGACCTTATTTCTGCTTTTATTCCATCTCTTATCCTGTGCAAATTCTTTTGTATAAAGACTTATTCCCTGTGAAGAATTCTGTGAAAATTCATTCATTCATTCATCCATCCATCCATCCATCCATCCATCCATCCATCCATCTATCCATCCATCCATTTGTGTTTTTGCTCACTTACCGTACAAGTTTATCAAACACTTTGGTATGCTTAGTCCTGAGGACATGGTGGGGAATACATTTGACGGCCCATTCACAGGGAGCTTGCAGAGAGTGATGTCATTGCCTCTCTGGCCAGCTGTGGATTTGGGTTGGACCAAGGAGTTCTTCCTGAGATACCCCTTCATCGATCTGGACTATACTAAGTTCCCATGGTAGCATGTTTCTGAGGAACATATGCCCCTTCTTGGAAGAACATTTGAGTCTGAAGACTGCAGAGGTTCTTCTAGCTCAGAAGCCGACGTTTCAGGTAACCCTGGCAGAAAATTACACCTTGCTTTCCACACAAGGAAGGAATGTTAATTTTCTGTATAAACAGTATTCTATGCTACAGTTGATGGACAGTTCCTTTTCTCAGTAGACATGCCTTTGGCGCCTCAAAATAATAGGTTTAAAAATCCTGAAATATCTTCCTTTTTTCCTCAATGTGAAATTTGAAGGGGAATATTTTGATGTGATTTCCTGCACTAAATGGCACCTGAACATTTGCAGACACAATGTAATGAGAGTATTTCTTGATGCTTATGGGATATGGGTTGTCCAGAACTAGGGTGATTCAATGTGGGGGAGGGGAGGAGAGGGGAAATCAATAAAAAATATGAGTGAAAATGCATAATGAACAAAGTTGTTAACAAAGTTTTTTTTTTTTCTCTTCTCAATGCAGAATTAAACATCACAAAAGAACATGGCTTTTGCTCTGAAGTTGTAAAGCCACATGTGATGGCAAGGACAGTTCTCAAAATCTAAACAGACTGTCAGCAGGGGAGGCCAGACTCTTCCTCTCTTAAGTGAATTAGACTTGTGCTAATGCTCAATGTTTTTGTTTGCTGTTGTTTTTAAAAATAATTTGGGGCTCAGTAAAGGAAGTGCAATAGCTATAACCATTCAATTATTTGAAGATTCTGAATGGTATTAGATTATGTAAGCATGCAATTAAAATTACTTGGGGGACATTTTTTAAATTATAAAAGTAATGCATATTTATCATTATAAATCTTAAAAATACAGATAAGCAAAGATTGCATCTCAGCTATTAATATTTTGCCATATAGATTTTAGCCCTTTTTTCTTTATTTACTTGTATGCATTTGTCTTAATTATATAAGGAATTCAAATTAAATTCCAGTTATAAAATATAGCAAAAAGATACAGTGCAAAAGAAGGAAGTACTTCTTTACTCAGATAATCACTGCCAAGAAGTTTGTTGACAAGCTCCACTTTTTTCTATGCACATGTATTTACCCAAAATGGGATTCTATTGTACATTCTGCTTTAGGAGCTACTGTTTGTCTAATCATATATGAATTTTATAAAATGTACTTTTACATTTTCATCTTACATTTTGTATGGATTGAACTCAGTGATTTAATCCCTTACTAATCCCTTACTAACATTAGAGTGTTCTAATGCTATGATCACCCTAATAGATAAGTATTTGTTATGAAACCATAATTATCTCCTTAGGATAAGTTTCTGGAGGAGGAATGTTGGATGAAATATTTTCTGAACTTTTCAGGTTTCTCTTGAGATGAAAAGAAAAAAATGCCCTTCAGGGGAGTTTTACAAATTCAGATTTCTAACAGCAGAGTATGAGAAAGCCTTTTCCCCTTATTGTTGTCAATGCTGGGTATTATATTTTTAATCTTCTCTAATCGAATTCTAAGAATGTCCTTTTATTGTCATTTATATTTCTTCACTAGAGGCCCAATGCACGAAATTCGTGCAAGAGTAGGTCTTCCTTCCCTTAGCTGCCGGCACCAGCTTCCCTCTGGCACCTGGGACCCAGGCTTCCCTAGCAGCCCTGGCTTTGTCCTTCAGGATGTCAGATTTAATTAGCATATTATGCTTTTATTATTATAGATTGATAGTAGGTTGGGAA
>NW_006285613.1:373402-382621 GCF_000327345.1 Myotis davidii
GGAAAGAATAGCTCCAAGCCAAACAAGGAAGCCTGTTCCCCTAGTAACAATAGCCTCATTTTTATAAGGTCTTCTCCAGTCCCCTCTGTGGAAAATGTCCCCATTCTCTAAGGCAGTGGGCAAGAAACAGAAGTATATATTTGATATGCGAAGAGTGTGCTTAGTATTCAAATAGTGCTATCTGAGCAGGAAAGGTTTTCTCAGCACTTTTAAATCTAAGAACTTTTTTCTATTTAATACTGGTGGCCCTGCTTCTACAGCTGCTGCAGGAAATGGAAATACAGTGTAAAGAAAATAAAATAGAGAACGAAGATCTACAGGCACTCTAGAGACTTTAGCAAGTCACATCTCTGTGAGCTTTAATGTCCTCATCTGTAGAGTCCATAATAATACCTGCCCTGCTGGTTTCAACAGTTGTTGCAAATGAGATGATTTATAGGGGGACATGATTTGAAAACTGAAGGAGTAACCACTTTTTTATTGATGTTTAATTTATAAACAATAAAATGTGAAAAATTCAATATGTTTTGGACAAATATTTACACCTGTAAAACCAATACCCAAAGCAAGATACATAAGCTTACAGCACCATAGAAATATCTCTCTTGCTCATTATGGTTAATCCATACCATATCCTCTACTGCCACACAGGAAACCACTATTCTGATTTCTATAACCATAGATTCATTTTCCCTGTCCTTGAATTTCAGATAAATGGAATCATACAATATGTGCTTTTATGGTTGGCTTCTTTCTCTAACATAATATTAGTGAGATACATCTATGTTTGTGTTTCATTTATTTTTATTGCTGAGGAGTATTTCATTGCATGAGTATGCCAATACTCTTATTAATGGACACTTAAGTTTTTTCCAGTTTTAGCTATTATGAATAAAACTACTGTGGACATTCTTGTACATGTTGTTTTGTGGATCTAGGTTTTCATTTCCTAGGGTATATACTCAAAGTATATCTCATATTTATTGTAGATCACTGATCTCATGGAGTCATGATCTTAGAATGGCGAGGGTGAAAGCGATCTTAAAAAATAAGATGGAAAGTTGTAGATTCTGGTATATTGATTTCACTAACAGACATAATTCTTCAACCTCATGTATTTTAACCCTTTGTTGTGCCCTTTCTCTGTGACTTTGTATCTGCCATGTGACCTGCATTGTTCAATGGGATATTAGAAAGTATGACAAAGCAGAGGCTTGATGAGTGCCTGTGCATTCACATTTTCCCTTATTTGTTTTTCTGTGTTCACTAGTTTTGTCTCCTGGAGACACATGGCTCCATCGCCATGCTTCTAAGCCAACAGTCAGCGGACCACCAACATGTGTGCAAGCCTGGTCAAAACCAGAAGAACTGCCCTGCCCAGCCCCACCGAAATTGTGAACTAGTAAATTCATAAGCTAAATACTTACTGTTTTAAATTGATGAGTTTTGGGGGTAGTTTTTTTGCTCAGAGTTATTGGGCCTATAGATAATGAATTATCTTCTCTTTAATGGAGGAAGAAGCCGCATAAAGGCAGCTATAAGGGTGCCAAAGAAAATCATCCTCCAACTCTCCACCTCCTCCCCACATGAAACCGTGGCTCCCTATGACTTTGATTAAAGTTAGTTTTAAATTCTAGCTCTAGAAATCATATGCCTCTTTGTCTATATACCCTTCAGACACCTAGCCTTTTCCTTGGATAATCAGCAACCCCTGAGACAGCAAGAGACAGTAGTCCATACCTAACTAATGAATGGTCACAAGGTCTGGATCTCTGGCAGGCTAAAGGTAACATCTTGCCTAAATTATGTTTCAGCTCCTGAGCCCTAAGGTGGAATAACCCCTTGGCTACTTTCCCATGAGACAAGAAATAGGGATGCTGGAAAAGAGCTCAGAACTCTCAAGACCTGAAGAAATGATTTATTACCCTTACCTACTTACAACCAATCAGCTGCCAGCACAACCCCATTACCCCCCTAATTCTTGGTGCCTTGTGGTTTTGCCTGTATAATCTATAACCTACATACCATTGGGGAGTCAGTTTTTTAGTGCATAAGCTCACTGTCTTTGTATTGGCTAATTTGGTATTAAACTATTTTTTCTTTGTCTACTGCAAACTCTTGCTCATGTATTTCTTTGGGCCTGTGCAGGCAGGCAGGGAGATTCAAGGAAAGACGTTGGGATTCTGGTAACACCCATCTCCCCCACCACTCCAGATTTTTTGTTTCCCTTCCAGGTACTGATTTAGTCTGCCTAACTTGGTTGCTAAAACTTCATCTGGAAGAAAAAAAAAAAAAGGATTTAAATCATAGTTCTTATTACCCTCAACAATAAGCTCTAGCTTTCAGTGTCCTCAATAGTACTACTTATGGCATATGGTTATTGTGAAAAGGTAACTGAGCATATAAATTTCCTAATCCATAGTAAATGCCCAGTAAATGGTAGATACTAAGGAAAAATGGACCACGACAACTATAATTTTAGTAAAAAAAGTTTGTGTGAATTTTACCTCCCTATGCAAATGCTCAGTACTGGATAATTTAAAAGACAAATACAATATATTTATTACATGTTATTAAGAGCTAGGATTTTGTTAGATATCACAGCAAAGAAAAGAGATTTTGAATGCATGCATAATCTAATATTTCTATTTTACATTTCTGAGACTCAAGGCAAAAATACATATGGGCTATTATAGTACTCAATAGAATAAATTTTTAAAAGAATATGAACTACAGGTAAAGGAGCAACAGAAATTGCTATCAATTTCATGTCAATTTTGACTTATTTAATCTGGCTTTATCTCTGGTATTTAATTATCCAGTAATCTATCTCAGTTTGTGATGTTTATAGAAAAAAACTATAGTTATT
The DNA here is from genome assembly GCF_000327345.1 of Myotis davidii. NCBI lineage: Eukaryota > Metazoa > Chordata > Mammalia > Chiroptera > Vespertilionidae > Myotis > Myotis davidii. The sequence goes on from NW_006285613.1 coordinate 376,272, forward strand.
TTTATTTTACCTGGTTTTATATAATTATAATTTTATTTTTGTATTTTTGAAAAACAGAGTGATGATAGATGTTAGTATTCAAGATAGTGTATAACAGGCTTTATTTTACTAGGTTCTTTCTGCTGCAGGCAGAACATTCTATTCAGGTAGTTGCCCAACTTTTATTGAGGGGACAAAATATTTTACTTTTATGAGTAATCATTTTATTCATACTACTGATTCCATAAACTCACTATCTGAGTTTGAACTGATAAATGTCTTTAAAGGATCTTCAATCATTTCCTAAAAGTTAATTTATATATAATATCCCATTCTTGGGAGCTATATCAGCTCCGCCATCTCTGTTTTCTTTAAATTAAACCACAGCTTACTTAGGTTGAAATATATAGCAACAGTATTCCATTCAAAATGCTATTTGGAAAATTGTTTAACGTGGTAAGTAAGGTAGACGTCTAGTGATGTTGGTCAGTGGCTGAGTAAAGCAGAATGATTAAAATGACACGCATTCTGTGTTACCAGAATTGATTTTCTTGTGTGCCCCTTCTATCTTATGACCTTTATTTCTGGTGTTTTTTTCCCCAGGCTTTTAGACAATATATATTTCATAGTTTAGAAAAGACAGTTACTTGTCTGTGATTCCCCAATAATAAATAAAAAATTTATTGCTTTTAAAAATAGTAAAAGGGAGAAAGTGTTCTTTGTGGGTAAAATTATGGAGAGCTCTGTGTCTTGATTCTGATTCTGTTGATATATACTGGAAGTGTCTGGAATAATAAAGATTAATATGAGCTAAGAGAGCTGGAAAGCAGTTTGTCTGATGTTTCGTATATTATTTTCTCTCTGGGGTAATTCATTCAAAAACTAAGATCCTGGAGTGATGAGAAACAGGAATGGTCTATGTATGAATTGCCACAATGCTCTCAGACATTTTAGGCTGAGAAGTTGAATAACTAAAACAGGTCTGTGGGCATGTTCTCAAGTATGGAAAATGAGAATATGCTCTTGGGTTATAGGTTTGGATAGACAAAGGGAAAAATAATGAGATTAGACTATATAGATTGCGCACAGCAGTATATAAAGAACAATGTTCTGAGGGGGGCAAACAACAATAATAAATAATGGATTGCAAAATGCGAATCTGGGAAAAGCGGTTTCAGCCAGGCTTTAATCTTGAAGGGTTCTTAAAGCCTTTAAAAACTATCTAACTTTCTATCGTCATGAGCAAGAATGACAAATTAGCCTAATTGTCAATATACCATGTACAGAAGGAAGATGGGGCATAGGAGACGAATAGGTGCAATTTAACAAGAAACAAAACAAAACTTCAAGTAGAAACAGAAACTGCAAAGTAGAATCCTGTTTTATTGGCCTGAGCTAAAGCTAAATCAAACAGCAATTAATAATTGATTTTTATAAAATAAATATTGGCCTTTTATTTGGCTGATGTTAAACATAAGGTGCTTTATTGGAGAGATGGGTATAGCATTGACAATAGATATAGCTCATAAAATGAAAGTTAAAATTGCATTCTCCTTTTTCTTAACTTTTTTTATTAAATTTTTTTTTCAAATAGTATGAGAGTACCCAAATATGAAGATTTATTTATTTTCTTTTTCTTATTTTCTATTTATGAAGCCCAAGTTTCTAAGCACCTGGCTGATTTATTATTATTATTATTATTATTATTATAAATTTTATTATCTATGGTTTGATGACTAATCTTTTGGCAATCATTAGAATTCAGATCTCTTAAAGATTAGACATATGTAACCTATATGACAGAAGTGTAAAGAGGTAAAAATACAGCCTCAGGCTGCTGTAGTTAGAAATGTCTTGGCATCCTTTTTCTACCCAAAGGGAGATCCTTTGTAGACAAGACTAATAGGGAAAAAATTTTTTCTGCCCCCAAAGGTAAGAATTAAAAATAAATCCCAAACGTCAAATGTCAGAGTATAGCAGCCCACATGGCACCAACCAAAGTATTCAGAAATAGAGAAAGTTTTCTTGCAGGGCAAGTGGGAAGGGAAGTCAATGCAGTGGCATTTTCTTGAATCTGTTGGAGGAAGCACTCTCCTTAGCAGTAGAGTTAATGAGGACTTTGCTCTTTGAAGTCTGAACTGGGAGCAATTACAGAGAGACTTGGAATTTTCTCTGATTGGTTATAAGGGAATGGAAATATGGATGTAATTGATTACATGCAAAATAGACCGGGATGAGAGCAAGGAGGACACAGAAAGATCAAGTCAGAAACACAGAAACATAAGGGAACATAGAACATTAAAAATACTCCTGCAGCCCAATTAATTATTTAATGACTAGGGGTAGGAGAGGTAGTTGATGATGGAACACCACTTTTGAATCACTTACAGTTTGTTGTCAGTTATATAATAAGGTGTCCACAGTTCTAGATTTCAGAATGTCAGTCATTCTCATTTCAGTTCTTGTCTTTTTAGTCCTGTGTTAAGTGACTTCGTGTATGGTGGATCTATATCTGAACCTGTTGGATCCTAACTGTCAAGATTCTGGTAGCTTAGCCTAAATAAACAGCTCCCTTTCTACTATGTTATGTACTAAGACTTTCTTCCTATCTGGAGTGATGCACATTACACACAAATTTTATGAGAGATAATATTTTGACTTCAGAAATGGAAGCTATTTACTATATTTCTGGTTGTAAGATATTTGTTTTTGTAATATCACAAAAAGAATTTAAATAACTTGCCTGTTTATGATGCTATATAAGTTATAAGCACTTTAATATCTATTTTCTCTATCCTTGTGAGGTAGATACAGATTTATAAAGATGGAAAATCACATTGAGGTAACTTAAATAACTAACTGGGGTCATGCTTCTTCGAGTAAAAAGAGCTAGCTAAGGTTTTCGTTCTTTAAATCTTATACTCTGTCTCCTTGCCATTCTTTTGAAAATAAACTACTAGAGAATAGTTTCCAGGTTACAACTAAAGTCTTTCTTAGTAAGACTCTTTTAATAGACCATTTATGTGAACTTTTCTTTCTCATTACAACATTTTTAACCACACTCTTATTTTAAACATTATTTAGTCACTTTTGTTTCATAAAAGTGTTTTTATAAGGACAGTATACCCTTTTCTTACTTCCAGGATGGCTGTGGAGTAGTAGGTGGAAGCTACAATCACCTCCTCCTAGTGCCAAACTGGATTTACATCTAAATTATAGAGCAATTAATCTGAATAAACAAATGAAGGCTAGCTTTATATTGTAACCATGGATTTACTTAAAAAGCCAAAGAGAGACTGGTAGGAAGGGCAGAGACACAGAAAGGGCTGGTTACTGCACCCATGTGTAGCAGATGAGGGTCCAGAGGGGTATCTCAGCTACAAAAGTCCCCCCTAAGGAGCATAGAATCTCACTCCCACACTAGGACCCCCAACACAGACCACTAGAGCTTGGAAGAGGAGTCCGCATAGCATCTGGCAGTGAAAATCTGTGGGGATCCAGTCCATTTGGGAGAGAAGGGAGTGAGTTTGCCAGAAACCCAGATGCTATCTTCCCAGGGTCCAGCACCAGCTAGGGGCGTGCATTAGTCTGGTCCTCCAACTACTAGTGACACCCCCTGCTGAGCTTGAGTCCTGCAGAAAGGTCTGCTGACTACACCCAGTGGGGACCTTTGGTGTATTCTTTTTCTAAAGAAGCTCTTGGTGAGACTCTGACAGTAGTTGAGCTGTGTAGTTTTAGAATGAGGCCCATCTTCCCCACCTCCCCCACACAGCCAGCACATTGATTTACTTGTCTGTTCTTCAACTCCTGGTGATCCTGTCCTGCTGATCTAGTTCCACAGGAGGACCGAAATGCACAAAGCTGGACCTTCAGAGAGTCTCCTGGGAAGCTCTTATCTGGGACTAAGATGGGCACTGGGTTTTGTGGCGATGCTGTGTGTGTGGGGCGGGAAGGGCATTCCTATCCCCGATGAGAGCTTAGCCTGCATCATTTTCATAACAGGAGACACCTTAGACCTTATTCCTCCTCTGCTCAGAGGCCCTTCCCCACTGAGCTTGCTCCTGCAGAGGGGCCAACTGACTGCACCCAACCTGAACCTTTTCAGGACAGAAGGGATTGGTATGAAATTTTTTAAAATTTTTTCTTTTTTTTCTTTATTGAGTAAGGTATTACATATGTGTCCTTATCTCCCCATTGCCTCTCACCTCCCCACTCATGCCCTCGCCCCTCTGATGTCTGTGTCCATTGGTTAGCCTTATATGCATGCATACAAGTCCTTTGATTGATCAAACTATTTAAAGTAATGAAAAGCAAGGACCTACAACCAATTTGGTCCATTCATAAAATAGATTGGCATAACCATTTGTTTTATGAATGGAAGAGACAGATATTCTAGGTAGCTTGTGTGAAGAGAATGGTGTTTCTAGCTCAATCTCTCTAGTCAAAATTATAGCAAAATCATAGAATCAGGTTTCTCGTCAGAACTGGACAGGAAAGCCACATGACTATGGAAAGATCAGATAGCAATTTGAAACATCTGTATCCATGAAGCATTAAGTTGGGAAACTCCTAAAAATATGTTGGTTCCCTCAATGAAACAATCAAAGCAAAGGGCAAAAAGGACAAACAAGATGGAAAATATGTACAACCTCAGGCCAGGGAGGTTCTAAAAACAACAGGACCCTGTCCCAACACTAACTATCCTAATCTAGGAGTGGTCTGAGAAATGTGAGAGCTGGTGTAAAACAGAGTAAACACAGATAATGCTAGACTGCTCCCTTTCAACATAAAATATGGACTTATTCAAACACCTAGAACTGTACCAACAACTTGGGAATTTGAATGTCAAAACAATGGCATGGCTATTTTTCCTCTGCGTCCATGAACTTTTGGATGTTTCCGGAGCAGAGGCCTCTTAATAGTCCCTCTAGAGTTCAGTGGCCCAAGGACTACCTGTATGTCATAGAAAAACATCTGTTAAAGAGAGCTCAGTAATAGAAGATGAGAAGCAAACTCTCAGACGGGTGTGATAATGGTGGGTACGGTGGTGTGTTTATACCTGTTTGCATTTTGCTATTTCCCAAGAGCTTCAGTAAGGGGCTCCGTTCTGAACACCTGTGTTATTGTCTTCACAGAGATCCTTGGGTTGGAAATGCCAATTCAAGGAAATTGTGTCCTTTGACATTCTGAAGCCTGGGGTACGCTCCATCACTAGGCTCTCCCCTGAGTGTGTCTTGTGAGCAATGTTGGGTGGAAGTGGTGCCTGGTCCCTAAGAATCAGTTCCTACAGAGCTAGAAAGTGCACAGCAAGTGTTTGCTGGGTGAATAAAATATAGCACAGTTTTGTCAGATTGAAGAATTTTATAAGCAGGTGTTGTAACTCTCATCTGTGTTATTTTTATACAAGTTTCAGTAAGATCATGACCATTAAAACAGCTAGAGATTTGTTCCTCCACTGTAGCCTGTAAATCAGTGAAATGACATCTGATAACTGATATCTGATGTTGAAGACAATATAAAATGAATTTCTTTTCAATTTGTCAGTGTAGGTTTGCTATTTTATCCTATGAAATTTTTCATATTGGTGGAGCTAAGTAGAATAGTTGGGGAACCACTCTTGCCTGATAGGATTGGTGCTGCTGTTTCATGAAGTTATTAGTTGTATCTGTGATTTATGGGCTAGAAAGAGATGCTGTCCATGAAATCATTTTCAAAGCAATTAAAATATTTTGGACTCCTGTGGTGCCAGACCAGAGGAGGGGAAAGAAGACCAAAGACACTTAATAGTCTGTTTTCCCCCCTAAGAGGCATAAATCCTAATTGAGGGGCAGATACAGGTACCTGTCCACATGGCTAACACCTTCATTTCATGTAGGACTTGCTCAAATGTTTTATCTTCTTACCTAGACTTATTCTGTTTCATAGGATTTATCATATGTTTGTTCATTATTTATCTCCTCCCTTTTGAATGTCAGACCCTGAGGATAAAAAGTATTTGTTTATTTTGTTCATTGCTGTGTTTCCAATGCCCTGGACATTGGTTGGCACACAGTAACTCCTTAATAAATATTTATTGTTAAATGAACTATCAATATCAGGTAGCCTATAATTTCCTCATTGATTTAAAAGTAGATAATCTGTGAGTCCTTGGGATAATATTTTACTGTCACCTATGGTCATTTATTGACCCAATCCTATCTAATAAAAGAGAAACATGGTAATTAGCATACGTCCGGTACCCTTCCCATTGGCTAATCAGCAAGATATGCAAATTAACTGCCAGCCAAGATGGTGGCCCGCAGCCATGCAGCTTGAAGTTAACATGAGGCTTGCTTGCTTCAGTGACGGAGGACTCCAATGTTCCTGGCCTG
>NW_006285613.1:383943-387175 GCF_000327345.1 Myotis davidii
ATTCCATCTCGACATCGTATTTTCAGCAAACCATATAAATATACCTATATTGATACTGATATTGTTATAGAAATATATATGTAATATAATAATAGAGTAATATACAAATTAGTAGGGATGCCGTAATGTCATGGCTGATCTACAAGAGGCGGAGAGCTACAGGAGGGCGGGGCAGTGAGCTACTTGCGCATGGATTCATGAGCAGTGCTACTAATGTGTGTGTGTGTGTGTGTGTGTAGTTTCTGGTGTTTCTACTAGAGTCAATTTTCTTTACTTATTACTGAAGGGACAATAGTACTGATAGGCCTCAAAAATGTCTTATGGCATTTTGTGTTATGCAGAATATTATTCTCACAGATATAATCTTTTTATGAATGTTACAGTCTTTTGGGAAATAAAGGCCACATGATCTACATTGATAACTGGAGTGGAATGAAAGAATCAATACATAACTGCTTAATGTCTTTCTGACTCTAAATTACAGGAAAAATTTTTGTTGAAATACAGTGAAGTTATATTGTTCAATTGAATCACACATTAAATCATTCAAAGTATTTTTGCCCTAAAATCCATCTATAATAGCAATAATGTTTAGAAGCAGATGCAATTTTGAAGACCAATGTAAACTATTTAAATAGCCATAATACCAACCAATGAAATTTTGTCATAGTCATTTCCATTTTTTTTTGGTAGACATGGTATCTTGGATAACACCTGATGATAATAGCTATAATTCTGTAGACTTAGATTGCCTTATTTTATGCTTTACTGACTGCAGAAGCACGTAAATTAGACATGAATCACTGGATTCCCTTGTCAATCCAAAAATACCTGTGAGAAAGGTAGGCCAAAAGTGACTGGCTGGGGATTGTAGAATCTAATAAAATATATTTATTTCTTTAAAATATATTAGCTTCATATAATTGATACTTATACCAACCTGAGAAATTGATGAGCAGGGGGCGACAGCTTGAGGGTCAGTCCAAATTTGAAAAAAGATAAGGAAATCACTTAAGATTGGGTAAGATGACCTTTATGTTATCTCCAAACCAGACACTGCATGACTTTAAGAAACTGTAGTCCACTACTACATGCTTCCATCCAACAATATCTTGCAGAGTAAGTAGGAAGCTAACATATCTGTGATAAGAGTGGAAGACATATGAATAAATTTCTCAACCTGGCTTGTCAAATAGCTTGACCAGTATTTTTCAAACTTGTTGGGTCTTGAGTGTCACCAGATAAGCTTGTTAAAAATACCTAGTCATCTCAGCTTCCTTTCCATTCCTGAGCTCTGCGGATTCTGATGGAGTGACACAATTTGATAAGGGAAAACCCTTCTTATAATCCTACCTGAAATTAGATGAACGTAGCTTTGCCTTTTCACATTAACTAAATAAAATGACCCACCCTATATTTGACCAAATCTAATTATCTACATATTTGCCTGATCCAGGGGATTAGAAATTTAGATTTTAAATAACCAGGGACAGAAGTTTTATCACATCCTAATTTGATGTTTTTAATATATAATTTTAAATTACTATGTCTGCTACCCTTCCCATTGGCTAATCAGGGTGATATGCAAATTAGCTGCCAACTAAGATGGTGGTTGATTTGCATATATCTGCTGGGAGCATAGCGAGCCAGGAGGCTGAAAACAAGCTGGGTGGTGGAGGCAGGAGCAAAAAAAGCCGACCGGGTGGCTGAGGGAGGTGGGAACAAACAACCTGGGCCGGGGGCTGAGGGAAGGCGGGAACAAACAACCCAGGCCAGGCGGCAGAGGGAGGTGGGAACGAAACATCCCCCAAGCGGTCCCAGACTGCGAGAGGGCACAGGCTCGGCTGAGGGACCCCCACGAACAAGCCGAACATCCCCCAAGGGGTCACAGACTTCGAGAGGGCACTGGCTGGCCTGAGGGACTTCCCCCTCCCTGAGTGCACAAATTGTTGTGCACCGGGCCTCTAGTATATTTATAAAATTGTGTAAGTGGTTGTTTTTATAAAACATTAAATAGAATAGAGATTGAAATTTTCCACTCCTCATATGTATTGCAATATCAATTCTCAGGAAGAAAGGACGTGTCAAAGTTTTAAAACAGTGTGCAATTGCCAATTAGATGTTTTAGATTGCATTCTTAACACTCTATTTATCATGGAGAAAATGATGTGAAAAGGATGGGCACACTGATGTTTATGAACAACATCATTAAAAATGAAAAAGTTTTATGGCCTCATGTGTATGAACTGAGATATCAGTTAATTATAGACTCAAATAAAGAACTCTCTCAGGATAATGTTTGGCATATTTGTATGTGGTTACTTTGGGGAAAACATAGTTATTTTTGATAACCTTAAGAATTCACTCTGTATAAAACAGAACAACAAAAAAAATGAGAGACCCCCCCACTCCCAGTGCACAAATTTTTGTGCACCGGGCCTCTAGTCAATAAATAATACATATATTAAAAAAAATATGTTCTTAAACAGTGGATTCCATCTCTTTCAAGACATCGTATTTTCAGCAAACCATATAAATATACCTATATTGATACTGATATTGTTATAGAAATATATATGTAATATAATAATAGAGTAATATACAAATTAGTAGGGATGCCGTAATGTCATGGCTGATCTACAAGAGGCGGAGAGCTACAGGAGGGCGGGGCAGTGAGTTACTTGCGCATGGATTCATGAGCAGTGCTACTAATGTGTGTGTGTGTGTGTGTGTGTAGTTTCTGGTGTTTCTACTAGAGTCAATTTTCTTTACTTATTACTGAAGGGACAATAGTACTGATAGGCCTCAAAAATGTCTTATGGCATTTTGTGTTATGCAGAATATTATTCTCACAGATATAATCTTTTTATGAATGTTACAGTCTTTTGGGAAATAAAGGCCACATGATCTACATTGATAACTGGAGTGGAATGAAAGAATCAATACATAACTGCTTAATGTCTTTCTGACTCTAAATTACAGGAAAAATTTTTGTTGAAATACAGTGAAGTTATATTGTTCAATTGAATCACACATTAAATCATTCAAAGTATTTTTGCCCTAAAATCCATCTATAATAGCAATAATGTTTAGAAGCGCAGATGCAATTGAAGACCAATGTAAACTATTTAAATAGCCATAATACCAACCAATGAAATTTTGTCATAGTCATTTCCATTTTTTTTTGGTAGACATGGTATCTTGGATAACACCTGATGATAATAGCTCTATA